>NC_143036.1:2562500-2745000 GCF_057628025.1 Oncorhynchus mykiss
CATATCTAAACATAATACATACTGAATATGTCTAAACACATACTGGCCATATCTAAACATAATACATACTGAATATGTCTAAACACATACTGGCCATATCTAAACATAATACATACTGAATATGTCTAAACACATACTGGCCATATCTAAACATAATACATACTGAATATGTCTAAACACATACTGGCCATATCTAAACATAATACATACTGAATATGTCTAAACACATACTGGCCATATCTAAACATAATACATACTGAATATGTCTAAACACATACTGGCCATATCTAAACATAATACATACTGAATATGTCTAAACACATACTGGCCATATCTAAACATAATACATACTGACTATATATAAACACATACTGGCCATATCTAAACATAATACATACTGAATATGTCTAAACACATACTGGCCATATCTAAACATAATACATACTGAATATGTCTAAACACATACTGGCCATATCTAAACATAATACATACTGAATATGTCTAAACACATACTGGCCATATCTAAACATAATACATACTGAATATGTCTAAACACATACTGGCCATATCTAAACATAATACATACTGAATATGTCTAAACACATACTGGCCATATCTAAACATAATACATACTGAATATGTCTAAACACATACTGGCCATATCTAAACATAATACATACTGAATATGTCTAAACACATACTGGCCATATCTAAACATAATACATACTGAATATGTCTAAACACATACTGGCCATATCTAAACATAATACATACTGAATATGTCTAAACACATACTGGCCATATCTAAACATAATACATACTGAATATGTCTAAACACATACTGGCCATATCTAAACATAATACATACTGAATATGTCTAAACACATACTGGCCATATCTAAACATAATACATACTGAATATGTCTAAACACATACTGGCCATATCTAAACATAATACATACTGAATATGTCTAAACACATACTGGCCATATCTAAACATAATACATACTGAATGTGTCTAAACACATACTGGCCATATCTAAACATAATACATACTGAATGTGTCTAAACACATACTGGCCATATCTAAACATAATACATACTGAATGTGTCTAAACACATACTGGCCATATCTAAACATAATACATACTGAATATGTCTAAACACATACTGGCCATATCTAAACATAATACATCCTGAATATGTCTAAACACATACTGGCCATATCTAAACATAATACATACTGAATATGTCTAAACACATACTGGCCATATCTAAACATAATACATACTGAATATGTCTAAACACATACTGGCCATATCTAAACATAATACATACTGAATATGTCTAAACACATACTGGCCATATCTAAACATAATACATACTGAATATGTCTAAACACATACTGGCCATATCTAAACATAATACATACTGAATATGTCTAAACACATACTGGCCATATCTAAACATAATACATACTGAATATGTCTAAACACATACTGGCCATATCTAAACATAATACATACTGAATATGTCTAAACACATACTGGCCATATCTAAACATAATACATACTGAATATGTCTAAACACATACTGGCCATATCTAAACATAATACATACTGAATATGTCTAAACACATACTGGCCATATCTAAACATAATACATACTGAATATGTCTAAACACATACTGGCCATATCTAAACATAATACATACTGAATATGTCTAAACACATACTGGCCATATCTAAACATAATACATACTGAATATGTCTAAACACATACTGGCCATATCTAAACATAATACATACTGAATATGTCTAAACACATACTGGCCATATCTAAACATAATACATACTGAATATGTCTAAACACATACTGGCCATATCTAAACATAATACATACTGAATATGTCTAAACACATACTGGCCATATCTAAACATAATACATACTGAATATGTCTAAACACATACTGGCCATATCTAAACATAATACATACTGAATATGTCTAAACACATACTGGCCATATCTAAACATAATACATACTGAATATGTCTAAACACATACTGGCCATATCTAAACATAATACATACTGAATATGTCTAAACACATACTGGCCATATCTAAACATAATACATACTGAATATGTCTAAACACATACTGGCCATATCTAAACATAATACATACTGAATATGTCTAAACACATACTGGCCATATCTAAACATAATACATACTGAATATGTCTAAACACATACTGGCCATATCTAAACATAATACATCCTGAATATGTCTAAACACATACTGGCCATATCTAAACATAATACATACTGAATATGTCTAAACACATACTGGCCATATCTAAACATAATACATCCTGAATATGTCTAAACACATACTGGCCATATCTAAACATAATACATACTGAATATGTCTAAACACATACTGGCCATATCTAAACATAATACATACTGAATATGTCTAAACACATACTGGCCATATCTAAACATAATACATACTGAATATGTCTAAACACATACTGGCCATATCTAAACATAATACATACTGAATATGTCTAAACACATACTGGCCATATCTAAACATAATACATACTGAATATGTCTAAACACATACTGGCCATATCTAAACATAATACATACTGAATATGTCTAAACACATACTGGCCATATCTAAACATAATACATACTGAATATGTCTAAACACATACTGGCCATATCTAAACATAATACATACTGAATATGTCTAAACACATACTGGCCATATCTAAACATAATACATACTGAATATGTCTAAACACATACTGGCCATATCTAAACATAATACATACTGAATATGTCTAAACACATACTGGCCATATCTAAACATAATACATACTGAATATGTCTAAACACATACTGGCCATATCTAAACATAATACATACTGAATATGTCTAAACACATACTGGCCATATCTAAACATAATACATACTGAATATGTCTAAACACATACTGGCCATATCTAAACATAATACATACTGAATATGTCTAAACACATACTGGCCATATCTAAACATAATACATACTGAATATGTCTAAACACATACTGGCCATATCTAAACATAATACATACTGAATATGTCTAAACACATACTGGCCATATCTAAACATAATACATACTGAATATGTCTAAACACATACTGGCCATATCTAAACATAATACATACTGAATATGTCTAAACACATACTGGCCATATCTAAACATAATACATACTGAATATGTCTAAACACATACTGGCCATATCTAAACATAATACATACTGAATATGTCTAAACACATACTGGCCATATCTAAACATAATACATACTGAATATGTCTAAACACATACTGGCCATATCTAAACATAATACATACTGAATATGTCTAAACACATACTGGCCATATCTAAACATAATACATACTGAATATGTCTAAACACATACTGGCCATATCTAAACATAATACATACTGAATATGTCTAAACACATACTGGCCATATCTAAACATAATACATACTGAATATGTCTAAACACATACTGGCCATATCTAAACATAATACATACTGAATATGTCTAAACACATACTGGCCATATCTAAACATAATACATACTGAATATGTCTAAACACATACTGGCCATATCTAAACATAATACATACTGAATATGTCTAAACACATACTGGCCATATCTAAACATAATACATACTGAATATGTCTAAACACATACTGGCCATATCTAAACATAATACATACTGAATATGTCTAAACACATACTGGCCATATCTAAACATAATACATACTGAATATGTCTAAACACATACTGGCCATATCTAAACATAATACATACTGAATATGTCTAAACACATACTGGCCATATCTAAACATAATACATACTGAATATGTCTAAACACATACTGGCCATATCTAAACATAATACATACTGAATATGTCTAAACACATACTGGCCATATCTAAACATAATACATACTGAATATGTCTAAACACATACTGGCCATATCTAAACATAATACATACTGAATATGTCTAAACACATACTGGCCATATCTAAACATAATACATACTGAATATGTCTAAACACATACTGGCCATATCTAAACATAATACATACTGAATATGTCTAAACACATACTGGCCATATCTAAACATAATACATACTGAATATGTCTAAACACATACTGGCCATATCTAAACATAATACATACTGAATATGTCTAAACACATACTGGCCATATCTAAACATAATACATACTGAATATGTCTAAACACATACTGGCCATATCTAAACATAATACATACTGAATATGTCTAAACACATACTGGCCATATCTAAACATAATACATACTGAATATGTCTAAACACATACTGGCCATATCTAAACATAATACATACTGAATATGTCTAAACACATACTGGCCATATCTAAACATAATACATACTGAATATGTCTAAACACATACTGGCCATATCTAAACATAATACATACTGAATATGTCTAAACACATACTGGCCATATCTAAACATAATACATACTGAATATGTCTAAACACATACTGGCCATATCTAAACATAATACATACTGAATATGTCTAAACACATACTGGCCATATCTAAACATAATACATACTGAATATGTCTAAACACATACTGGCCATATCTAAACATAATACATACTGAATATGTCTAAACACATACTGGCCATATCTAAACATAATACATACTGAATATGTCTAAACACATACTGGCCATATCTAAACATAATACATACTGAATATGTCTAAACACATACTGGCCATATCTAAACATAATACATACTGAATATGTCTAAACACATACTGGCCATATCTAAACATAATACATACTGAATATGTCTAAACACATACTGGCCATATCTAAACATAATACATACTGAATATGTCTAAACACATACTGGCCATATCTAAACATAATACATACTGAATATGTCTAAACACATACTGGCCATATCTAAACATAATACATACTGAATATGTCTAAACACATACTGGCCATATCTAAACATAATACATACTGAATATGTCTAAACACATACTGGCCATATCTAAACATAATACATACTGAATATGTCTAAACACATACTGGCCATATCTAAACATAATACATACTGAATATGTCTAAACACATACTGGCCATATCTAAACATAATACATACTGAATATGTCTAAACACATACTGGCCATATCTAAACATAATACATACTGAATATGTCTAAACACATACTGGCCATATCTAAACATAATACATACTGAATATGTCTAAACACATACTGGCCATATCTAAACATAATACATACTGAATATGTCTAAACACATACTGGCCATATCTAAACATAATACATACTGAATATGTCTAAACACATACTGGCCATATCTAAACATAATACATACTGAATATGTCTAAACACATACTGGCCATATCTAAACATAATACATACTGAATATGTCTAAACACATACTGGCCATATCTAAACATAATACATACTGAATATGTCTAAACACATACTGGCCATATCTAAACATAATACATACTGAATATGTCTAAACACATACTGGCCATATCTAAACATAATACATACTGAATATGTCTAAACACATACTGGCCATATCTAAACATAATACATACTGAATATGTCTAAACACATACTGGCCATATCTAAACATAATACATACTGAATATGTCTAAACACATACTGGCCATATCTAAACATAATACATACTGAATATGTCTAAACACATACTGGCCATATCTAAACATAATACATACTGAATATGTCTAAACACATACTGGCCATATCTAAACATAATACATACTGAATATGTCTAAACACATACTGGCCATATCTAAACATAATACATACTGAATATGTCTAAACACATACTGGCCATATCTAAACATAATACATACTGAATATGTCTAAACACATACTGGCCATATCTAAACATAATACATACTGAATATGTCTAAACACATACTGGCCATATCTAAACATAATACATACTGAATATGTCTAAACACATACTGGCCATATCTAAACATAATACATACTGAATATGTCTAAACACATACTGGCCATATCTAAACATAATACATACTGAATATGTCTAAACACATACTGGCCATATCTAAACATAATATATACTGACTATATATAAACATATACTGAATATATCTAAACATAATATATACTAAATATTTCTAAACATAACATATACTAAATATATCTAAACATATACTGAATATATCTAAACATATACTGAATATATTTAAACATATGCTAAATATATCTAAACATATACTGAATATATCTAAACATATACTAAATACATCTAAACATATACTGAATATATCTAAACATAATAGATACAGAATATATCTATACTTAATGTATACTAAATATATATGAACATATTCTGAATATATCTAAACATAATATATTCTGAATATATCTAAACATAATATATAATGACTATATATAAACATATACTGAATATATCTAAACATTTTAATATTTTTTAATTTCACCTTTATTTAACCAGGTAGGCCAGTTGAGAACACCTTTATTTAACCAGGTAGGCCAGTTGAGAACACCTTTATTTAACCAGGTAGGCCAGTTGAGAACACCTTTATTTAACCAGGTAGGCCAGTTGAGAACACCTTCTCATTTACAAGACCTGTCCAAGATAAAGCAAAGCAGTGCGATAAAAACAACAACACAGAGATACACATAAACAAACGTACAGTCAATAACACAATAGAAAAATCTATGTACAGTGTGTGAGAATGTAGAAGAGTAGTGAAGTAAAGGCAATAACCAGGCCATAGAGGCGAAATAATTACAATTTACCATTAACACTGGACTGATACATTGTAGAATTATAGTGACGACATCAAAACTATGAAATAACACATATGGAATCAAGTAGTAACCAAAAAAGTGTTAAACAAATCCAAATATATTTTATATTTGAGATTCTTCGAAGTAGCCACCCTTTGCATTGAGGACAGCTTTGCACCCTCTTGGCTGTTTCTCTCATCCAGCTTTTTTGTTTATTGTTGCAGTTTTCAATCAACTTTCCTACAATTTTAGCAGTTTTACACACTTTGTCATGGGGCAGAAAGACTATGTTACTTTTTTTCAGTTTTAAAGCTAATACTCTGAAATTCTACGCATTTTGTCATGAGGCAAAGAGGAAACTTAAAGCTTTAATTAGTACCATTTTTGTTAAAAGCAAATAGTTTTTGGTGAATACAATAAGTATTGAGTTGAAAAATGTATAACTGTGCATACTAATATCCCAGTGAGCCTCCACGTTTAAGAACATACATTGTAAATTCATAATTGTAGTGTATTACACCATCTCAACATATTACACCAATCCCTAAAAGGCTAAAATGGGTTTAATCTGTTGTTGTTAGTAATATTCATTAAAACAGCTCAATGTAAAAAATAAAAAAGTACATTTGTATTTAGCTGTGGGCCCCTTTAAAACACGTTCTTATGTGATCAGCATCATCAACACCAAAGCAAACACACTAAATAACAGTCTACTACACAGCTGAAGAGGAGGGAGAAGATAAGGAAGGGAGAGAGAGGATAGAAGAGAGAGGAGGGGAGAGAGAGGAGGGGAGAGAGAGGATAGAAGAGGAGAGAGAGAGGATAGAAGAGAGAGGAGGGGAGAGAGAGGATAGAAGAGAGAGGAGGAGCGGAGAGAGAGAGAGGATAGAAGAGAGAGGAGGAGGGGAGAGAGAGAGAGGATAGAAGAGAGAGGAGGGGACAGAGAGGATATAAGAGAGATTAGGGGAGAGAGAGGATAGAAGAGAGAGGAGGGGAGAGAGAGGATAGAAGAGAGAGAAGGGGAGAGAGAGGATAGAAGAGAAAGGAGGAGAGAGAGAGGATAGAAGAGAGAGGAGGGGAGAGAGAAGAGGGGAGAGAGAGGAGGGGAGAGCGGATATAAGAGAGAGAAGGGGAGAGAGAGGATAGAAGAGAGAGGAGGGAGAGAGAGGAGGGGGGAGAGGATAGAAGAGAGAGGAGGGGAGAGAGAGGATAGAAGAGAGAGGAGGGGAGCGAGAGGATAGAAGAGAGAGGAGGGGAAAGAGGAAAGAATAGAGAGAAGGGGAGAGAGAGGATAGAACAGAGAGGAGGAGGGGAGAGAGATGATAGAAGAGTGAGGAGGAGGGGCGAGAGAGGATAGGAGAGAGAGGAGGGGAGCAAGGGGATAGAAGAGAGAGGAGGAGGGGAGAGAGAGGATAGAAGAGAAAGGAGGAGGGGAGAGAGAGGATAGAAGAGAGAGGAGGGGAAAGAGGAAAGAATAGAGAGAAGGGGAGAGAGAGGATAGAACAGAGAGGAGGAGGGGAGAGAGATGATAGAAGAGTGAGGAGGAGGGGCGAGAGAGGATAGGAGAGAGAGGAGGGGAGCAAGGGGATAGAAGAGAGAGGAGGAGGGGAGAGAGAGGATAGAAGAGAAAGGAGGAGGGGAGAGAGAGGATAGAAGAGAGAGGAGGAGGGGAAAGAGAGGATAGAGGGGATAGAAGAGAGAGGAGGAGGGGAGAGAGAGGATAGAAGAGAGAGGAGGGGAGAGAGAGGAGGGGAGAGAGGGGATAGAAGAGAGAGGAGGGGAGAGAGAGGATAGAAGAGAAAGGAGGAGGGGAGAGAGGATAGAAGAGTTAGGAGGGGAGAGAGAGGAGGGGAGAGAGAGGATAGAAGAGAGAGGAGGAGGGGAGAGAGAGGATAGAAGAGAGAGGAGGGGAGAGAGAGGAGGGGAGAGAGGGGATAGAAGAGAGAGGAGGAGGGGAGAGAGAGGATAGAAGAGAAAGGAGGAGGGGAGAGAGAGGTTAGAAGAGAGAGGAGGAGGGGAAAGAGAGGATAGAAGAGAGAGGAGGGGAGATAGAGGAGGGGAGAGAGGGGATAGAACAGAGAGGATGAGGGGAGAGAGAGGAGGGGTGAGAGAGGATAGAACAGAGAGGAGAGAGAGAAAGGACAGAAGAGGAAGATAATATTTATTTGCGAGGCATTGGAAAACCTCCCTGGTCTTTATGTTTGAATTTGTGTTTGTAATTCACTGCTTGACTGAGGGACCTTACAGATAATTGCATGTGTGGAGTACAGATATGAGGCAGTATAACCATGTTAAACACTATTGTGGCACACAGAGTGAGTCCATGCAACTGATTATGTGACATGTTATTGCTTTGTACTCCTGAAATGATTTCTTCTTGCCTTAACGGGTTGAACCCTTTATTGAGTCAAGGCACATCATCCTGAGGTATTGTGTGGAGACCATTGACCAACAATCGAGGCTCTAAACGAAAATGAAAATGTGTAAAAAATTCAAGGGGTTTAAATAGTTTCTGAAGTTACGTTCACATCACTGGATGTCAATGACTAAATGAAACCTAGTGTTGTTCTCCTGCTTTACACGTCTGTCCTTGACATGTCTTCCTGGACATTCTTGACATGTCTTCCTGGATATTCTTGACATGTCTTCCTGGACATTCTTGACATGTCTTCCTGGACATTCTTGACATGTCCTCCTGGATATTCTTGACATGTCTTCCTGGACATTCTTGACATGTCTTCCTGGACATTCTTGACATGTCTTCCTGGACATTCTTGACATGTCTTCCTGGAAATTCTTGACATGTCTTCCTGGACATTCTTGACTTGTCTTCCTGGACATTCTTGACTTGTCTTCCTGGACATTCTTGACATGTCTTCCTGGACATTCTTGACATGTCTTCCTGGACATTCTTGACATGTCTTCCTGGACATTCTTGACATGTCTTCCTGGACATCCTTGACATGTCTTCCTGGACATTCTTGACATGTCTTCCTGGACATTCTTGACATGTCTTCCTGGACATTCTTGACATGTCTTCCTGGACATTCTTGACATGTCTTCCTGGACATCCTTGACATGTCTTCCTGGACATTCTTGACATGTCTTCCTGGACATTCTTGACATGTCTTCCTGGACATTCTTGACATGTTTTCTGGTCTTTGATCCTGGAATGTAATTTAATTCCCACTAACTGTTAGAGAGACAGACAGTCTTCCGAAGACAGCTCCTCTAACCAGTTTTTCCTCTGTCCACCTCTTCCTCTGTCCACCTCCTCCTCTGTCCACCTCCTCCTCCTCTGTCCACCTCCCCCTCTTCCTCTGTCCACCTCCTCCTCTGTCCACCTCCTCCTCTGTCCACCTCCTCCTCCTCTGTCCACCTCCTCCTCCTCCTCTGTCCACCTCCTCCTCTGTCCACATCTTCCTCTGTCCACCTCCTCCTCTGTCCACCTCCTCCTCCTCTGTCCACCTCCTCCTCTGTCCACCTCCTCCTCTGCCCACCTCCTCCTCTTCCTCTGTCCACCTCCTCCTCTGTCCACCTCCTCCTCTGCCCACCTCCTCCTCTTCCTCTGTCCACCTCCTCCTCTGTCCACCTCCTCCTCTGTCCACCTCCTCCTCTGTCCACCTCCTCCTCTTCCTCTGTCCACCTCCTCCTCCTCTTCCTCTTCCTCTGTCCACCTCCTCCTCTGTCCACCTCCTCCTCTTCCTCTGTCCACCTCCTCCTCCTCTTCCTCTTCCTCTGTCCACCTCCTCCTCTGTCCACCTCCTCCTCTTCCTCTGTCCACCTCCTCCTCCTCCTCCTCTTCCTCTGTCCTCCTCCTCCTCTTCCTCTTCCTCTGTCCACCTCCTCCTCTGTCCACCTCCTCCTCTTCCTCTGTCCACCTCCTCCTCCTCCTCCTCTTCCTCTGTCCACCTCCTCCTCCTCTTCCTCTTCCTCTGTCCTCCTCCTCTTCCTCTGTCCACCTCCTCCTCCTCTTCCTCTTCCTCTGTCCTCCTCCTCTTCCTCTGTCCACCTCCTCCTCTGCCCACCTCCTCCTCTTCCTCTGTCCACCTCCTCCTCCTCTTCCTCTTCCTCTGTCCATCTCCTCCTCCGAAGACCTCTTCCACTGTCTTTCTCTCTTTTCTGGCTTGGGGCCATCAGACCAGTATCGTACAGCTATGAGACGTGATATCAGACCCTTGTCTCTAACCCCAGTATCTTAGACGTGATGTAATATCAGACCCCTGTCTCTAACCCCAGTATCTTAGACGGGATGTGATATCAGACCCCTGTCTCTAACCCCAGTATCTTAGACGTGATGTGATATCAGACCCCTGTCTCTAACCCCAGTATCTTAGACGTGATGTGATATCAGACCCCTGTCTCTAACCCCAGTATCTTAGACGTGATGTGATATCAGACCCCTGTCTCTAACCTCAGTATTGTACAGCTATGAGACGTGATATCAGACCCCCTGTCTCTAACCCCAGTATCTTAGACGTGATGTGATATCAGACCCCGGCTCTAACCCCAGTATCTTAGACGTGATGTGATGAGTGAATCTAATTTTCCAATGTGAAAAATACAACAAATCCTGTTATGAATCAGAATTTTTACAGAATTAATTTTTTATTCATTAGATTCATTATTTATTTCTTGAGGTTCGACGTCGATTTCGCACACAAAAGTATGTTATGGGGAATTTACCCAGAACTTCAAGGTGTGAAAGGTCAAATCAAAGGTGGTTTGGAGTCACCAGCAGTTGTTTTTTGGAAGAAATCCCTGTTTGCTTTGCCCTGACGCCCTCCTGATTCTCACACAGTGACTCATAGACAAAATGACCAGGCTATTTTTAACTTCTTACGGTGGGAGAATGTGGTCCCCTGGTGTTGTCCTTTAGCTAGCCATTATTCTGTTCTGTTCTAAAGATTTCCCTAGAAGACAGTCAATTCTAAATCAAAATGGTCTGCTTCAATATCAGCAAGAAACAAATCAGTTGTAAAGCCCAGGGGTGAAAACTGTTAGAAACGGGCCTTCCTGCATCAGAAATAGAGTGAGACTGTGTTATTATTGCACATGAATGTAATGATATCTGCATGACATGTCAGCTGTGGTGCAGAGGAACGCAGGAATCAAGGTATTCTACTACAGGTAGAAACTCCTGGGTTCCTGATTCAGAAAGTGTTGCCGCTGTTTCTGAAGACTCTTTTTCGTTATCTAGAAACGGTGGGTGTATGTAAGTCTTTCCCAGTACTTCAATAGTACCAGGGCTACAGTCCTAGCAGTCAAAACCAACCCAATAAATGTCTTACCTAATGCCTCTATCACTCTCTCCCACCATCATCTCTCTGTCTCACAAAGACATCTCTCTGTCCCACCAAGACATCTCTCTCTCCCACCAAGACATCTTTTACCTAATGCCTCTGTCACTCTCTCCCACCAACACATCTCTGTCCCACCAACACATTTCTCTGTCCCACCAAGACATCTCTCTGTCCCACCAACACATCTCTCTGTCCCACCAAGACATCTCTCTGTCCCACCAACACATCTCTCTGTCCCACCAAGACATCTTTCTGTCCCACCAACACATCTCTCTGTCCCACCAACACATGTCTCTGTGCCACCAAGACATCTCTCTGTCCCACCAACACATTTCTCTGTCTCACCAAGACATCTCTCTGTCCACCATCATCTCTCTGTCCCACCAAGACATCTCTCTGTCCCACCAAGACATCTCTCTGTCCCACCAAGACATATTTCTGTCCCACCAACACATCTCTCTGTCCCACCAACACATGTCTCTGTCCCACCAAGACATCTCTCTGTCCCACCAACACATTTCTCTGTCCCACCAACACATCTCTCTGTCCCACCAAGACATCTCTCTGTCCCACCAAGACATATCTCTGTCCTACCATCATCTCTCTCTCCCACCAACATATCTCTCTGTCACACCAAGACATCTCTCTGTCCCACCAACACATCTCTCTCTCCCACCAACACATCTTTCTCTCCCACCAACACATCTCTCTGTCGCATCAAGACATCTCTCTCTCCCACCAACACATCTCTCTGTCCCACCAACACATCTCTCTGTCCCACCAACACATCTCTCTGTCCCACCAAGACATCTCTCTGTCCCACCAAGACATCTCTCTGTCCCACCAACACATCTCTCTGTCCCACCAAGACATCTCTCTGTCCCACCATCATCTCTCTCTCCCACCAACACATCTCTCTCTCCCACCAACACATCTCTCTGTCCCACCAAGACATCTCTCTGTCCCACCAAGACATCTCTCTGTCCCACCAACACATCTTTCTGTCCCACAAAGACATCTCTCTGTCCCACCAACACATCTCTCTGTCCCACCAAGACATCTCTCTGTCCACCATCATCTCTCTCTCCCACCAACACATCTCTCTGTCCCACCAAGACATCTCTCTGTCCCACCAAGACATCTCTCTGTCCCACCAAGACATCGCTCTGTCCCACCAAGGCATCTTTCTGTCCACCATCATCTCTCTGTCCACCATCATATCTCTCTCCCACCAACACATTTCTCTGTCCCACCAACACATCTCTGTCCCACCAAACCATTTCTCTGTCCCACCAAGACATCTCTCTGTCCCACCAAGACATCTCTCTGTCCACCATAATCTCTCTGTCCCACCAACACATCTCTCTGTCCCACCAACACATCTCTCTGTCCCACCAACACATTTCTCTGTCCCACCAAGACATCTCTCTCTCCCACCAACACATCTCTCTGTCCCACCAAGACATCTCTCTGTCCCACCAACACATTTCTCTGTCCCACCAAGACATCACTATCTCCCACCAAAAAATCTCTCTGTCCCACTAACACATCTCTCTCCCACCAAAACATTTATCTGTCCCACCAAGACATCTCTCTGTCCCACCAAGACATCTCTCTATCCCACCAACACATCTCTCTGTCCCACCGACACATCTCTCTGTCCCACCAAGACATATTTCTGTCCCACCAACACATCTCTCTGTCCACCATCATCTCTCTGTCCCACCAAGACATCTCTCTGTCCACCATCATCTCTCTGTCCCACCAAGACATCTCTCTGTCCCACCAAGACATCTCTCTGTCCCACCAACACATCTCTCTGTCCCACCAAGACATCTCTCTGTCCCACCAACACATCTCTCTGTCCCACCAAGACATCTCTCTCTCCCACCAACACATCTCTCTGTCCCACCAAGACATCTTTCTGTCCCACCAACACATTTCTCTGTCCCACCAACACATTTCTCTGTCCCACCAATACATCTCTCTGTCCCACCAACACATTTCTCTGTCCCACCAAGACATCTCTCTGTCCACCATCATCTCTCTGTCCCACCAAGACATCTCTCTGTCCACCATCATCTCTCTGTCCCACCAAGACATATCTCTGTCCTACCATCATCTCTCTCTCCCACCAACATATCTCTCTGTCACACCAAGACATCTCTCTGTCCCACCAACACATCTTTCTCTCCCACCAACACATCTTTCTCTCCCACCAACACATCTCTCTGTCCCATCAAGACATCTCTCTCTCCCACCAACACATCTCTCTGTCCCACCAACACATCACTCTGTCCCACCAACACATCTCTCTGTCCCACCAAGACATCTCTCTGTCCCACCAAGACATCTCTCTGTCCCACCAACACATCTCTCTGTCCCACCAAGACATCTCTCTGTCCCACCATCATCTCTCTCTCCCACCAACACATCTCTCTCTCCCACCAACACATCTCTCTGTCCCACCAAGACATCTCTCTGTCCCACCAAGACATCTCTCTGTCCCACCAACACATCTTTCTGTCCCACAAAGACATCTCTCTGTCCCACCAACACATCTCTCTGTCCCACCAAGACATCTCTCTGTCCACCATCATCTCTCTCTCCCACCATCACATCTCTCTGTCCCACCAAGACATCTCTCTGTCCCACCAAGACATCTCTCTGTCCCACCAAGACATCTCTCTGTCCCACCAAGGCATCTTTCTGTCCACCATCATCTCTCTGTCCACCATCATATCTCTCTCCCACCAACACATTTCTCTGTCCCACCAACACATCTCTGTCCCACCAAACCATTTCTCTGTCCCACCAAGACATCTCTCTGTCCCACCAAGACATCTCTCTGTCCACCATAATCTCTCTGTCCCACCAACACATTTATCTGTCCCACCAACACATTTCTCTGTCCCACCAAGACATCTCTCTGTCCCACCAACACATTTCTCTGTCCCACCAACACATTTCTCTGTCCCACCAAGACATCTCTCTGTCCCACCAAGACATCTCTCTATCCCACCAACACATCTCTCTGTCCCACCGACACATCTCTCTGTCCCACCAAGACATCTTTCTGTCCCACCAACACATCTCTCTGTCCACCATCATCTCTCTGTCCCACCAAGACATCTCTCTGTCCACCATCATCTCTCTGTCCCACCAAGACATCTCTCTGTCCCACCAAGACATCTCTCTGTCCCACCAACACATCTCTCTGTCCCACCAAGACATCTCTCTGTCCCACCAACACATCTCTCTGTCCCACCAAGACATCTCTCTCTCCCACCAACACATCTCTCTGTCCCACCAAGACATCTTTCTGTCCCACCAACACATTTCTCTGTCCCACCAACACATTTCTCTGTCCCACCAATACTTCTCTCTGTCCCACCAACACATTTCTCTGTCCCACCAAGACATCTCTCTGTCCACCATCATCTCTCTGTCCCACCAAGACATCTCTCTGTCCACCATCATCTCTCTGTCCCACCAAGACATCTCTCTGTCCCACCAAGACATCTCTCTGTCCCACCAACACATCTCTCTGTCCCACCAAGATATCTCTCTGTCCACCATCATCTCTCTGTCCCACCAACACATCTCTCTGTCCCACCAAGACATCTCTCTGTCCCACCAACACATTTTTCTGTCCCACCAAGACATCTCTGTCTGTCCACCATCATCTCTCTGTCCCACCAAGACATCTCTCTGTCCACCATCATTTCTCTGTCCCACCAACACATCTCTCTGTCCCACCAAGACATCTCTCTGTCCCACCAAGATATATCTCTGTCCTACCATCATCTCTCTCTCCCACCAACACATCTCTCTGTCCCACCAACACATCTCTCTGTCCCACCAACACATCTCTCTGTCCCACCAAGACATCTCTCTGTCCCACCAACACATCTCTCTTTTCCACCAACACATCTCTCTCTCCCACCAACACATCTCTCTGTCACACCAACACATCTCTCTGTCCCACCAACACATCTCTCTGTCCCACCAAGACATCTCTCTGTCCCACCAACACATCTCGCTGTCCCACCAACACATCTCTCTCTCCCGCCAACACATCTCTCTGTCCCACCAACACATTTTTCTGTCCCACCAAGACAACTCTCTCTGTCCACCATCATCTCTCTGTCCCACAAAGACATCTCTCTCCCACCAACACATCTCTCTGTCCCACCAAGACATCTCCCTCCCACAAGACATCTCTCTGTCCCACCAACACATCTCTCTGTCCCACCAAAACATCTCTCTGTCCCACCATCATCTCTCTCTCCCACCAACACATCTCTCTCTCCCACCAACACATCTCTCTGTCCCACCAAGACATCTCTCTGTCCCACCAACACATCTTTCTGTCCCACAAAGACATCCCTCTGTCCCACCAACACATCTCTCTGTCCCACCAAGACATCTCTCTGTCCACCATCATCTCTCTCTCCCAACAACACATATCTCTGTCCCACCAAGACATCTCTCTGTCCCACCAACACATCTTAATGTCCCACCAAGACATCTCTCTGTCCACCATCATCTCTCTGTCCCACCAAGACATCTCTCTGTCCCACCAAGACATCTCTCTGTCCCACCAACACATCTCTCTGTCCGTCCAAGACATCTCTCTGTCCCACCAACACATTTTTCTGTCCCACCAAGACATCTCTCTCTGTCCACCATCATCTCTCTGTCCCACCAACACATCTCTCTGTCCCACCAAGACATCTCTCTGTCCCACCAACACATCTCTCTGTCCCACCAAGACATCTCTCTCTCCCACCAACACATCTCTCTGTCCCACCAAGACATCTTTCTGTCCCACCAACACATTTCTCTGTCCCACCAACACATTTCTCTGTCCCACCAATACATCTATCTGTCCCACCAACACATTTCTCTGTCCCACCAAGACATCTCTCTGTCCACCATCATCTCTCTGTCCCACCAAGACATCTCTCTGTCCACCATCATCTCTCTGTCCCACCAAGACATCTCTCTGTCCACCATCATCTCTCTGTTCCACCAACACATCTCTCTGTCCCACCAAGATATCTCTCTGTCCACCATCATCTCTCTGTCCCACCAACACATCTCTCTGTCCCACCAAGACATCTCTCTGTCCCACCAACACATTTTTCTGTCCCACCAAGACATCTCTCTCTGTCCACCATCATCTCTCTGTCCCACCAAGACATCTCTCTGTCCACCATCATTTCTCTGTCCCACCAACACATCTCTCTGTCCCACCAAGACATCTCTCTGTCCCACCAAGATATATCTCTGTTCTACCATCATCTCTCTCTCCCACCAACACATCTCTCTCTCTCCCACCAGCACATATCTCTGTCCCACCAAGACATCTCTCTGTCCCACCAACACATCTCTCTCTCCCACCAACACATCTCTCTGTCCCACCAACACATCTCTCTGTCCCACCAACACATCTCTCTGTCCCACCATGACATCTCTCTGTCCCACCAACACATCTCTCTGTCCCACCAACACATCTCTCTCTCCCGCCAACACATCTCTCTGTCCCACCAAGACATCTCTCTGTCCCACCAACACATTTTTCTGTCCCACCAAGACAACTCTCTCTGTCCATCATCATCTCTCTGTCCCACAAAGACATCTCTCTCCCACCAACACATCTCTCTGTCCCACCAAGACATCTCTCTCCCACAAGACATCTTTCTGTCCCACCAACACATCTCTCTGTCCCACCAAAACATCTCTCTGTCCCACCATCATCACTCTCTCCCACCAACACATCTCTCTCTCCCACCAACACATCTCTCTGTCCCACCAAGACATCTCTCTGTCCCACCAACACATCTTTCTGTCCCACAAAGACATCCCTCTGTCCCACCAACACATCTCTCTGTCCCACCAAGACATCTCTCTGTCCACCATCATCTCTCTCTCCCACCAACACATCTCTCTGTCCCACCAAGACATATCTCTGTCCCACCAAGACATCTCTCTGTCCCACCAACACATCTTAATGTCCCACCAAGACATCTCTCTGTCCCACCAAGCCATCTCTCTGTCCCACCAAGACATCTTTCTGTCCACCATCATCTCTCTGTCCACCATCATATCTCTCTCCCACCAAGACATCTCTCTGTCCCACCAAGGCATCTCTCTGTCACACCAAGACATCTCTCTGTCCCACCAAGACATCTCTCTGTCCCACCAAGACATCTCTCTGTTAGACTAGAGACAGTTAGACTAGAGACAGTTAGACTAGAGACAGTTAGACTAGAGAGACAGTTATACTAGAGACAGCTAGACTATAGACACTTAGACTAGAGACAGTTAGACTAGAGAGACAGTTAGACTAGAGACATCTAGACTAGAGACAGCTAGACTAGAGAAGTGTTGACTAGATAGACAGTTAGACTAGAGAGACAGTTAGACTAGAGACAGTTAGACTAGAGAGACAGTTAGACTAGAGACAGTTAGACTAGAGACATCTAGACTAGAGACAGTTAGACTAGAGACAGCTAGACTAGAGACAGCTAGACTAGATTGACATCTAGACTAGAGACAGCTAGACTAGAGACAGCTAGACTAGATAAGTGTTGACTGGAGAGACAGTTAGACTAGAGAGACAGCTAGACTAGAGAGACATCTAGACTAGAGAGACATTTAGACTATAGATACAGCTACATCACGAGCCTGAGACACTCTGCCAGACCACTGACTCAAACAGGTCTCATGAGCCCCTCCTTTATAGTAGAATCCTCATTCAAGTTTTTAAAGACGGTTGACATCTAGTGGAAGCCATAGGAAGTGCAACTTGACTTCATAGACACGGTTTATTCGGTAGGCCAAGCTTTGAAAAACTACAAACCTCAGATTTCCCACTTCCTGGTTGGATTTTTCTCAGGTTTTCGCCTGCCATATGAGTTCTGTTATACTCACAGACATCATTCAAACAGTTTTAGAAACTCCAGAGTGTGTTATATCCAATATTAATAATAATATGCATATATTAGCATCTGGGACAGAGTAGGAGGCAGTTCACTCTGGGCACGCTATTCATCCAAAAGTGAAAATGCTGCCCCCTATCCCAAAAAGGCATTAGACTAGAGAGACAGTTAGACTAGAGAGACAGTTAGACTAGAGAGACAGTTAGACTTTAAAAATATATATAATTTCATCTTTATTTAACCACAGTAGGCCAGTTGAGAACACCTTCTCATTTACAAGTGCGACCTGTCCAAGATAAAGCAAAGCAGTGCGACCTGTCCAAGATAAAGCAAAGCAGTGCGATAAAAACAACAACACAGAGTTACACATAAACAAACGTACAGTCAATAACACAATAGAAAAATCTATATACTGTGTGTACAAATATAGAAGAGTAGGGAGGTAAGGCAATAAATAGGCCATAGAGGCAAAATAATTACAATTTAGCATTTAAACACTGGAGTGATAGATGTTCAGATGATTATGTGCAAGTAGAGATACTGGGGTGCAAAAGAGCAAGAGGATAAGTAACAATATGGGGATGAGGTAGTTGTGTGTGCTATTTACAGAGGGGCTATGTTCAGGTACAGTGATCGGTAAGCTGCTCTGACAGCTGATGCTTAAAGTTAGAGAGGGAGATATAAGAATCCAGCTTCAGTGATTTTTGCAAATCGTTGCAGTCATTGGCAGCAGAGAACTGTAAGGAAAGGCGGCCAAAGGAAGAGTTGACTTTTGGGATGACCAGTGAAATAAACCTGCTGGAGTGCGTGCTACGGGTGGGTGTTGCTATGGTGACCAGTGAGCTGAGATAAGGTGGAGCTGTACTTAGCAAAGACTTATAGATGACCTGGAGCCAGAGGGTCTGGCGACTGATATGTAGTGAGGGCCAGCCGACGAGAGCATAGAGGTCGCAGTGGTGGGTAGTATATGGACTTTGGTGATTAAATAGAAAGCACTGTGATAGACTGCATCCAGTTTGCTGAGTAGAGTGTTGGGGGCTTTTTTGTAAATGACATTGCCGATGTGAAGCATCGGTAGGATAGTCAGTTTCATGAAGGTATGTTTGGCGGCATATGTGAAGGAGGCTTTGTTGCGAAATAGGACGCCGATTCTAGATTTACCTTTGGATTGGAGATGGTTAATGTGAGTCTGGAAGGAGAGTTTACAGTCTAAACAGACACCTAGGTATCTGTAGTTATCCACATATTCTAGGTCAGAACCGTCCAGAGTAGTGATGCTAGTCGGGCGGGAGGGTGCGGGCAGCAATCGATTGAGGAGCATTAACTTAGTTTTACTCGTGTTTAAGAGCCGTTGGAGGTCACGGGAAGGGCTGTTGTATGGCGTTGAAGCTCGATTGGAGGTTTGTTAGCACAGTGTCCAAAGAAGGGCCAGATAGATACAGAATGGTGTCGTCTGCATAGAGGTGGATCAGGGAATCACACGCAGCAAGAGTGACATCAGAGAAAAGAGTCGGCCCGAGATTTGGGCCCTGTGGTACCCCCATAGAGGCTGCCAGAGGTCCGGACAAGAGGCCCTCCGATTTGACACACTGAACTCTGTCTGAGAAGTAGTTGTTGAACCAGGCGAGGCAGTCATTTGAAAAAACAAGGCTGTTGAGTCTGCCGATAAGAATGCTGTGTTGTGATTGACAGAGTCGAAAGCCTTGGCCAGGTCGATAAATATGGCTGCACAGTAATGTCACGTATCGATGGAGGTTATGATATCATTTAGGACCGTGAGCGTGGCTGAGGTGCACCCGTGACCAGCTCGGAAACCGGATTGCATAGCGGAGAAGGCACGGTGGGTTTCTAAATGGTTGGTGATCTGTTTGTTAACTTGGCTTTCGAAGACTTTAGAAAGGCAGGGCAGGATAGATATAGGTCTGTAGCAGTTTGGGTCGAGATGTTGCAGCAATTTTCGGTTTGAAAAAGCTAGCCATTGCTTTCCTAACTGACTGAGTATATTGGTTCCTGACTTCCATGAGAGTTATTTGATGCTATTCGATGCTAATGCAGAACGCCACAGGATGTTTTTTGCTGGTCATGGGCAGTTAAGTCTGGGGTGAACCAAGGGCTATATCTGTTCTTAGTTCTACATTTGAATGGGGCATGCTTAATTAAGATGGTGAGGAAAGCACTTTTGAAGAGCAACCAGGCATCTACCGACGGGATGAGTTCAGTATCCTTCCAGGATACCCGGACCAGGTAGGTTAGAAAGGCCTCAGTGATCGCTGAGATCCTGGTTGAAGACAGCAGAGGTGTATTTAGAGGGCAAGTTGGTCAGGATGATATCTAATAGGTTGCTCATGGTTACGGATTTAGGGTTGTGCCAGGTAGGTTCCTTGATAATTTGTGTGAGATTGAGGGCATCTAACTTAGATTGTAGGACGGCTGGGGTGTTAAGCAAGTCCCAGTTTAGGTCACCTAACAGTACGAACTCTGAAGATAGATGGGGTTAATTCACATATGGTGTCCAGGGCACAGCTCGGCGCTGAAGTGTATCTATAACAAGAGGCAACGGTGAGAGACTTATTTCTGGAAAGGTTGGACTTTTAAAATAAGAAGCTCGAACTGTTTGGGTACAGACCTGGATAGTATGACAAATCTCTGCAGGCTATCTCTGCAGTAGATTGCAACTCCGTCCCCTTTGGCAGTTCTATCTTGTCGAAAATGTTATAGTTAGGCATGGACATTTCAGGATTTTTGGAAGCCTTCCTAAGCTAGAATTCAGACACAGCTAGGACATCCGGGTTGGCAGAGTGTGCTAAAGCAGTGAAGTAAATAAACTTAGGGAGGACGCAGACTGTGATGTGATAGACGCAGACTCGGACTCAACCTTTAACTTCTTGACGCTACCCATCCCTTTAGTGGGATAATTGTCACCGCTAAATAGCATAGCACCACATTCAAATAATATTACTAAAAATATTTATATTCATGAAATCACAAGTGCAATATAGCAAAACACAGTTTAGCATTTTGTTAATCCACCTGTCAGATATTGAAACTATGCTTTACAGCGAAAGCAATCCAAGCGTTTGTGTAAGTTTATCGATCACACGACAAAACATTAAGTACACTTAGCATCAGGTAGCTTGGTCACGAAAATCAGAAAAGCAATCAAATTAATCGTTTACCTTTGATCTTCGGATGTTTTCACTCACAAGACTCCCAGTTACACAACAAAAAGACACTTTTTAGATTCAAAATACCTCCGTTTGTTCAGAAATCCACAGGCTCGAGCGGTCACGACAACGCAGACAAAAATTCCAAATAGTATCGGTAATGTCCACAGAAACATGTCAAACGTTTTTTTTATAATCAATCCTCAGGTTGTTTTTTAAAATATATAATCGATAATATATCAACCGCAAATGTCTCTTTTTCAGTAGTAGAGGGGAAAACAATATGCACATGGGCCGTTTACATTGGGAACATTATTTTAGCTGAAAGAGGTTAAGTCGTTATTGAAGACTCATGTCTTCAGTAGGTCCTATGATTGTATGTTATCTGGCCCAGGGGCGCAAAGGTGAACGACAAGGCACAGGAGTGATGAACCACCCTCGCTGTCTCTGCCTGGCCGGCTCCCCTCTCTCCGATGGGATTCTCTGCCTCTGACCCTATTATGGGGGCTGGGTCACTAGCTCGCTTAGCGCTCTCCCATGCCGTCCCTAGGGTGCATCACACCTTGCCAGTTTTTGTTATTGCTGATCTTGTAAACTCACAAAACACGTGCTTTGTTTGTAAATTATGTCTGAGTGTTGGAGCTTGTAGATAATTTTTAAAAGGAAATGGTGCAGTCTGGTTTGCTCAATATAAGGAATATGAAATTATTTTTACTCAAATACTCAAGTAGAATTTTCCTGGGTGACTTTCACCTTTATTGAGTAATTTTCTATTAAGGTATCTTTACTTTTACTCAAGTATGACAATTGGGTACTTTTTCCACCACTGGGTAGATATTTGTGGGCAATATTTGGCCTTGCTTCAGGGTAATAAGTTAGCATCTGCAGAAGGTAACCTAGTGGTTAGAGCGTTGGACTAGAAACCGAAAGGTGGTGGGGTTGTATGCTGCCTGGTTGGCCCTGTCCGAGGGTAACTATGCATGGGGTCACGGGATCCCCCTGTCTGAGTCTCCGGTATGTATTCTGCAATAGTCTATGTGCCAGGGGACCTATTAGAATGAAAATAATAACGGTTAGATTAAGTTGCATTATCAAAGGCTCTCATTTGAACTACCCTACCGTAGTGTACCACAGAGGGAGAAACACAGAGGGAGATCCCTAGCTGTTAGCCCTACCGTAGTGTACCACAGAGGGAGAAACACAGAGGGAGATCCCTAGCTGTTAGCCCTACCGTAGTGTACCACAGAGGGAGAAACACAGAGGGAGATCCCTAGCTGTTAGCCCTACCGTAGTGTACCACAGAGGGAGAAACACAGAGGGAGATCCCTAGCTGTTAGCCCTACCGTAGTGTACAACAGAGGGAGAAACACAGAGGGAGATCCCTAGCTGTTAGCCCTACCGTAGTGTACCACAGAGGGAGAAACACAGAGGGAGATCCCTAGCTGTTAGCCCTACCGTAGTGTACCACAGAGGGAGAAACACAGAGGGAGATCCCTAGCTGTTAGCCCTACCGTAGTGTACCACAGAGGGAGAAACACAGAGGGAGAAACACAGAGGGAGATCCCTAGCTGTTAGCCCTACCGTAGTGTACAACAGAGGGAGAAACACAGAGGGAGATCCCTAGCTGTTAGCCCTACCGTAGCATACTACAGAGGTAGATACGCTGTATGTGCTTCATCAGTAGATGCATGGAGGCTCGTCATTGAGGAACCAATCTATGTTATGAATATCATTAACACAGCTCTGGGTCTGTAGTACCTTGTGGATTACACCTAGTCCTGCCTCTAATGCTGCACGCCTGATTCTGATTGCAACGCGCATAATATGTCATAATATAATCATATGTAAAGATACTAATCACAGTGTAGCTTTAATCCCCCCCGGGGGGGGGGGGGGGCTTTCTTGAAGAAAAGGTTGAAGGTAGGGAGTCTCCTGTATTTTCCTCTTTCTTTATTCCTCTGGAGGTAGAGGGAGGAGAAGATAGATAGAAGGAAGGATGAGAGGATAGACATATGAACCGACACACTCATTCATTGATGCCAGAACAGCGTCTTTCAGCGTTCTTTCATTCATTCTCTAACCCCCCCTTAGATCTGGTGCCGATTGACATACTGTACATCTATATATATATATATATATCAAAAGTACAACACTTATTTCCCTTCATCAAATTGATGTACTGTAAATCCTTACCCTGAATAGAGGACAACATTTGTTCTAAGAGATTGTTAAATGCCTGGGGACTATATTAGTGAACCATTCTACTCTGCTCTTCAGTAGAATGTTAGTAGGAAGGGGTAAAACATTTCCCTCCCTCCCTTTAATCTAATCCTAGAATGCTACAGGACGTTGCCAGATGCCTCTTAGTGCTTCGTTTATCCGCTAAACACACACAATTAGCCAACTCCACCTACTGTACCCGCTCCCCTTTAACACGCTGCTATCAACATTATACATTCAGGGAAAATATCTCAGTCAAACCTCTGAACCTAAAAATACACGGGAAAAAAACATCTTAATTAAGGTGTTTCTGTTAATGCTGTTCTTATTGTTGTTGTTATCGTTAAATGGGTTAGGCAGAAGACGGTTCATGACCTTCCAGCCAAAGACACAGTAGATCTCTGTGGTGGGAGTTGGATCAGGCATTCATTCAGACACATCTTATTCTGTGACATTCCATTTATAGGGATCTGACACCCTCACATATGGCAGCCAGTCTACACCTCCAGGTGCTATGTTGAGGGAGGAGAGAGAGAGAGAGAGAGAGAGAGAGAGAGAGAGAGAGAGAGAGAGAGAGAGAGAGAGAGAGAGAGAGAGACAGAGACAGAGACAGAGACAGAGACAGAGAGAGAGAGAGAGGTGGAGAGAGAGAGAGAGAGAGAGAGAGAGAGAGAAAGTGACAGTGACAGAGAATGCAAAAACCTGAGAAAGTACCAAAAACATAGAGACCCAGAAACCTGAACCTACACCTTCGCTATGCTGAATCATTTATACAATACAGAAATACACTACAGAAAAAGAAGGAACAACATATTCAGAAATCAGCTCAATGTAAATGAAGAATCCATAGACTCTATTCACTTCTGGGAAAACAGGAAAACACTAAACAAACATGAAAACAACACAAAATGTCATCTCTCCAAAACTAATATCTATGGGTAAAACACTTCTCCAATCTTTTTGGCCCTTTAGCAAAAAACAAACAGCAAAAGCACATACATGATCAAATATACGTAGAATCAACTATTAAAGACTACCTGAACCCAGTCGATTCTCCAAATACAATGAATGAACTACAGGACAAAATACAAACCCTCCAACCCAAAAAGGCCTGTGGCGTTGACGGTATCCACAATGATAAAACATAAAGACCACAAATTCCAATTGGCTATACTTTTAAACATCATTCTACACTATACGATACATTCTATGCTATACTAAAACTCTTTAGTTTACATCATTCTTAGCTCTTCCCCAATATTTGGAACCAAGGACTGATCACCCCAATCTACATTAGTTTGACCCCAATAACTACCGTGGTAGTCAACAGCAACCTTGGGAAAATCCTCTGCATCATCATGAACAGCAGACTCGTACATTTCCTCAGTGAAAACAATGTACTGAGCAAATGTCAAATTGGCTATTTACCAAATTACCGTACGACAGACCAGGTGTTCACCCTGCACACCCTAATTGACAACCAAACAAACCAAAACAAAGGCAAAGTCTTCTCATGCTTTGTTGATTTCAAAAAAGCTTTCGACTCAATTTGGCATGAGGGTCTTTTTTTTCACCCTATATTCATCCTGTGTACACCCTCATCCTGTATTCATCCTGTATTCAGCCTGTATTCACTATGTATTCACCCTCATCCTGTATTCACCCTGTATTCATCCTGTATTCATCCTGTATTCACCCTCATCCTGTATTCACCCTGTATTCACCCTGTATTCATCCTGTATTCATCCTGTATTCACCATGTATTCATTCTGTATTCATCCTGTATTCATCCTGTATTCATCCTGTATTCATTCTGTATTCATCCTGTATTCATCCTGTATTCATCCTGTATTCACCATGTATTCATCCTGTATTCACCATGTATTCATCCTGTATTCATCCTGTATTCATCCTGTATTCACCCTGTATTCATCCTGTATTCATCCTGTATTCACCCTGTATTCACCCTATATTCATCCTGTGTACACCCTCATCCTGTATTCATCCTGTATTCAGCCTGTATTCACTATGTATTCACCCTCATCCTGTATTCATCCTGTATTCATCCTGTATTCACCCTGTATTCATCCTGTATTCATCCTTTATTCATGCTGTATTCTTCCTGTATTCACCCTCATCCTGTATTCACCCTGTATTCATCCTGTATTCAGCCTGTATTCATCCTGTATTCATCCTGTATTCACCCTCATCCTGTATTCACCCTATATTCATCCTCATCCTGTATTCAGCCTGTATTCATCCTGTATTCACCCTGTATTCACCCTCATCCTGTATTCACCCTATATTCATCCTCATCCTGTATTCAGCCTGTATTCATCCTGTATTCATCCTGTATTCATCCTGTTTTCACCCTGTATTCATCCTGTATTCATCCTGTATTCATCCTGTATTCACCGTGTATTCTCCCTGTATTCATCCTGTGTTCACCCTGTATTCATCCTGTATTCACCCTGTATTCCTCCTATTTTCATCCTGTATTCATCCTGTATTGGTCCTGTATTCACCCTGTATTCACCCTGTATTCACCCTGCAGCAGACAGACCAGGAGGTAACACTAGGCATCTCAACAGCTCCTGGCAGACAGACCAGGAGGTAACACTAGGCATCACAACAGCAGACAGACCAGGAGGTAACACTAGGCATCTCAACAGCAGACAGACCAGGAGGTAACACTAGGCATCACAACAGCAGACAGACCAGGAGGTAACACTAGGCATCTCAACAGCAGACAGACCAGGAGGTAACACTAGGCATCACAACAGCAGACAGACCAGGAGGTAACACTAGGCATCACAATGGCAGACAGACCAGGAGGTAACACTAGGCATCTCAAAAGCGGACAGACCAGGAGGTAACACTAGGCATCTCAACAGCAGACAGACCAGGAGGTAACACTAGGCATCTCAACAGCAGACAGACCAGGAGGTAACACTAGGCATCTCAACAGCAGACAGACCAGGAGGTAACACTAGGCATCTCAACAGCAGACAGACCAGGAGGTAACACTAGGCATCTCAACAGCAGACAGACCAGGAGGTAACACTAGGCATCTCAACAGCAGACAGACCAGGAGGCAACACTAGGCATCTCAACAGCAGACAGACCAGGAGGTAACACTAGGCATCTCAACAGCTCCTGCCAGACAGACCAGGAGGTAACACTAGGCATCTCAACAGCAGACAGACCAGGAGGTAACACTAGGCATCTCAACAGCTTCTGGCAGACAGACCAGGAGGTAACACTAGGCATCTCAACAGCAGACAGACCAGGAGGTAACACTAGGCATCTCAACAGCAGACAGACCAGGAGGTAACACTAGGCATCTCAACAGCAGACAGACCAGGAGGTAACACTAGGCATCTCAACAGCAGACAGACCAGGAGGTAACACTAGGCATCTCAACAGCAGACAGACCAGGAGGTAACACTAGGCATCTCAACAGCAGACAGACCAGGAGGTAACACCAGGCATCTCAACAGCTTCTGGCAGACAGACCAGGAGGTAACACTAGGCATCTCAACAGCAGACAGACCAGGAGGTAACACTAGGCATCTCAACAGCAGACAGACCAGGAGGTAACACTAGGCATCTCAACAGCTCCTGCCAGACAGACCAGGAGGTAACACTAGGCATCACAACAGCAGACAGACCAGGAGGCAACACTAGGAATCTCAACAGCAGACAGACCAGGAGGTAACACTAGGCATCACAACAGCAGACAGACCAGGAGGTAACACTAGGCATCTCAACAGCAGACAGACCAGGAGGTAACACTAGGCATCACAACAGCTCCAGGTAGACAGACCAGGAGGTAACACTAGGCATCTCAACAGCAGACAGACCAGGAGGTAACACTAGGCATCTCAACAGCAGACAGACCAGGAGGTAACACTAGGCATCACAACAGCTCAAGGTAGACAGACCAGGAGGTAACACTAGGCATCTCAACAGAAGACACACCAGGAGGTAACACTAGGCATCTCAACAGCTCCTGCCAGACAGACCAGGAGGTAACACTAGGCATCACAACAGCAGACATACCAGGAGGTAACACTAGGCATCTCAACAGCTTCTGGCAGACAGACCAGGAGGTAACACTAGGCATCTCAACAGCAGACAGACCAGGAGGTAACACTAGGCATCTCAACAGCAGACAGACCAGGAGGTAACACTAGGCATCACAACAGCAGACAGACCAGGAGGTAACACTAGGCCTCACAACGGCAGACAGACCAGGAGGTAAGACTAGGCATCTCAACAGCAGACAGACCAGGAGGTAACACTAGGCATCTCAACAGCAGACAGACCAGGAGGTAACACTAGGCATCTCAACAGCAGACAGACCAGGAGGTAACACTAGGCATCTCAACAGCAGACAGACCAGGAGTTAACACTAGGCATCTCAACAGCTGCTGGCAGACAGACCAGGAGGTAACACTAGGCATCTCAACAGCTTCTGGCAGACAGACCAGGAGGTAATACCAGGCATCTCAACAGCAGACAGACCAGGAGGTAACACTAGGCATCTCAACAGCAGACAGACCAGGAGGTAACACTAGGCATCTCAACAGCAGACAGACCAGGAGGTAACACTAGGCATCTCAACTGCAGACAGACCAGGAGTTAACACTAGGCATCTCAACAGCTGCTGGCAGACAGACCAGGAGGTAACACTAGGCATCTCAACAGCTTCTGGCAGACAGACCAGGAGGTAACACCAGGCATCTCAACAGCAGACAGACCAGGAGGTAACACTAGGCATCTCAACAGCAGACAGACCAGGAGGTAACACTAGGCATCTCAACAGCAGACAGACCAGGAGGTAACACTAGGCATCACAACAGCAGACAGACCAGGAGGTAACACTAGGCATCTCAACAGCAGACAGACCAGGAGGTAACACTAGGCATCTCAACAGCTTCTGGCAGACAGACCAGGAGGTAACACTAGGCATCTCAACAGCAGACAGACCAGGAGGCAACACTAGGAATCTCAACAGCAGACAGACCAGGAGGTAACACTAGGCATCACAACAGCAGACAGACCAGGAGGTAACACTAGGCATCACAACAGCAGACAGACCAGGAGGTAACACTAGGCATCTCAACAGAAGACACACCAGGAGGTAACACTAGGCATCTCAACAACTTCTGGCAGACAGACCAGGAGGTAACACTAGGCATCTCAACAACAGACAGACCAGGAGGTAACACTAGGCATCTCAACAGCAGACAGACCAGGAGGTAACACTAGGCATCTCAACAGCAGACAGACCAGGAGGTAACACTAGGCATCTCAACAGCTCCTGCCAGACAGACCAGGAGGTAACACTAGGCATCACAACAGCAGACAGACCAGGAGGCAACACTAGGAATCTCAACAGCAGACAGACCAGGAGGTAACACTAGGCATCACAACAGCAGACAGACCAGGAAGTAACACTAGGCATCTCAACAGCAGACAGACCAGGAGATAACACTAGGCATCACAACAGCTCCAGGTAGACAGACCAGGAGGTAACACTAGGCATCTCAACAGCAGACAGACCAGGAGGTAACACTAGGCATCTCAACAGCAGACAGACCAGGAGGTAACACTAGGCATCTCAACAGCAGACAGACCAGGAGGTAACACTAGGCATCTCAACTGCAGACAGACCAGTTGTTAACACTAGGCATCTCAACAGCTGCTGGCAGACAGACCAGGAGGTAACACTAGGCATCTCAACAGCAGACAGACCAGGAGGTAACACTAGGCATCTCAACAGCAGACAGACCAGGAGGTAACACTAGGCATCTCAACAGCAGACAGACCAGGAGGTAACACTAGGCATCTCAACAGCAGACAGACCAGGAGGTAACACCAGGCATCTCAACAGCAGACAGACCAGGAGGTAACACTAGGCATCTCAACAGCAGACAGACCAGGAGGTAACACTAGGCATCTCAACAGCAGACAGACCAGGAGGTAACACCAGGCATCTCAACAGCAGACAGACCAGGAGATAACACTAGGCATCACAACAGATCCAGGTAGACAGACCAGGAGGTAACACTAGGCATCTCAACAGCAGACAGACCAGGAGGTAACACTAGGCATCTCAACAGCAGACAGACCAGGAGGTGACACTAGGCATCTCAACAGCAGACAGACCAGGAGGTAACACTAGGCATCTCAACAGCAGACAGACCAGGAGGTAACACCAGGCATCTCAACAGCTTCTGGCAGACAGACCAGGAGGTAACACTAGGCATCTCAACAGCAGACAGACCAGGAGGTAACACTAGGCATCTCAACAGCAGACAGACCAGGAGGTAACACTAGGCATCTCAACAGCTCCTGCCAGACAGACCAGGAGGTAACACTAGGCATCACAACAGCAGACAGACCAGGAGGCAACACTAGGAATCTCAACAGCAGACAGACCAGGAGGTAACACTAGGCATCACAACAGCAGACAGACCAGGAGGTAACACTAGGCATCTCAACAGCAGACAGACCAGGAGGTAACACTAGGCATCACAACAGCTCCAGGTAGACAGACCAGGAGGTAACACTAGGCATCTCAACAGCAGACAGACCAGGAGGTAACACTAGGCATCTCAACAGCAGACAGACCAGGAGGTAACACTAGGCATCACAACAGCTCAAGGTAGACAGACCAGGAGGTAACACTAGGCATCTCAACAGAAGACACACCAGGAGGTAACACTAGGCATCTCAACAGCTCCTGCCAGACAGACCAGGAGGTAACACTAGGCATCACAACAGCAGACAGACCAGGAGGTAACACTAGGCCTCACAACAGCTTCTGGCAGACAGACCAGGAGGTAACACTAGGCATCTCAACAGCAGACAGACCAGGAGGTAACACTAGGCATCTCAACAGCAGACAGACCAGGAGGTAACACTAGGCATCACAACAGCAGACAGACCAGGAGGTAACACTAGGCCTCACAACGGCAGACAGACCAGGAGGTAACACTAGGCATCTCAACAGCAGACAGACCAGGAGGTAACACTAGGCATCTCAACAGCAGACAGACCAGGAGGTAACACTAGGCATCTCAACAGCAGACAGACCAGGAGGTAAAACTAGGCATCTCAACTGCAGACAGACCAGGAGTTAACACTAGGCATCTCAACAGCTGCTGGCAGACAGACCAGGAGGTAACACTAGGCATCTCAACAGCTTCTGGCAGACAGACCAGGAGGTAATACCAGGCATCTCAACAGCAGACAGACCAGGAGGTAACACTAGGCATCTCAACAGCAGACAGACCAGGAGGTAACACTAGGCATCTCAACAGCAGACAGACCAGGAGGTAACACTAGGCATCTCAACTGCAGACAGACCAGGAGTTAACACTAGGCATCTCAACAGCTGCTGGCAGACAGACCAGGAGGTAACATTAGGCATCTCAACAGCTTCTGGCAGACATACCAGGAGGTAACACCAGGCATCTCAACAGCAGACAGACCAGGAGGTAACACTAGGCATCTCAACAGCAGACAGACCAGGAGGTAACACTAGGCATCTCAACAGCAGACAGACCAGGAGGTAACACTAGGCATCTCAACAGCAGACAGACCAGGAGGTAACACTAGGTATCTCAACAGCAGACAGACCAGGAGGTAACACTAGGCATCACAACAGCTCAAGGTAGACAGACCAGGAGGTAACACTAGGCATCTCAATAGCAGACAGACCAGGAGGTAACACTAGGCATCTCAACAGCAGACAGACCAGGAGGTAACACTAGGCATCTCAACAGCAGACAGACCAGGAGGTAACACTAGGCATCTCAACAGCAGACAGACCAGGAGGTAACACTATGCATCTCAACAGCAGACAGACCAGGAGGTAACACTAGGCATCACAACAGCAGACAGACCAGGAGGTAACACTAGGCATCTCAACAGCAGACAGACCAGGAGGTAACACTAGGCATCTCAACAGCTTCTGGCAGACAGACCAGGAGGTAACACTAGGCATCTCAACAGCAGACAGACCAGGAGGCAACACTAGGAATCTCAACAGCAGACAGACCAGGAGGTAACACTAGGCATCACAACAGCAGACAGACCAGGAGGTAACACTAGGCATCACAACAGCAGACAGACCAGGAGGTAACACTAGGCATCTCAACAGAAGACACACCAGGAGGTAACACTAGGCATCTCAACAGCTTCTGGCAGACAGACCAGGAGGTAACACTAGGCATCTCAACAACAGACAGACCAGGAGGTAACACTAGGCATCTCAACAGCAGACAGACCAGGAGGTAACACTAGGCATCTCAACAGCAGACAGACCAGGAGGTAACACTAGGCATCTCAACAGCTCCTGCCAGACAGACCAGGAGGTAACACTAGGCATCACAACAGCAGACAGAGCAGGAGGCAACACTAGGAATCTCAACAGCAGACAGACCAGGAGGTAACACCAGGCATCACAACAGCAGACAGACCAGGAGGTAACACTAGGCATCTCAACAGCAGACAGACCAGGAGATAACACTAGGCATCACAACAGCTCCAGGTAGACAGACCAGGAGGTAACACTAGGCATCTCAACAGCAGACAGACCAGGAGGTAACACTAGGCATCTCAACAGCAGACAGACCAGGAGGTAACACTAGGCATCTCAACAGCAGACAGACCAGGAGGTAACACTAGGCATCTCAACTGCAGACAGACCAGTTGTTAACACTAGGCATCTCAACAGCTGCTGGCAGACAGACCAGGAGGTAACACTAGGCATCTCAACAGCTTCTGGCAGACAGACCAGGAGGTAACACCAGGCATCTCAACAGCAGACAGACCAGGAGGTAACACTAGGCATCTTAACAGCAGACAGACCAGGAGGTAACACTAGGCATCACAACAGCTCCAGGTAGACAGACCAGGAGGTAACACTAGGCATCTCAACAGCAGACAGACCAGGAGGTAACACTAGGCATCTCAACAGCAGACTGACCAGGAGGTAACACTAGGCATCTCAACAGCAGATAGACCAGGAGGTAACACTAGGCATCTCAACAGCAGACAGACCAGGAGGTAACACTAGGCATCTCAACAGCAGACAGACCAGGAGGTAACACTAGGCATCTCAACAGCAGAGGTAACACTAGGCATCTCAACAGCAGACAGACCAGGAGGTAACACTAGGCATCTCAACAGCAGACAGACCAGGAGGTAACACTAGGCATCTCAACAGCAGACAGACCAGGAGGTAACACTAGGCATCACAACAGCAGACAGACCAGGAGATAACACTAGGCATCTCAACAGCAGACAGACCAGGAGGTAACACTAGGCATCTCAACAGCTTCTGGCAGACAGACCAGGAGGTAACACTAGGCATCTCAACAGCAGACAGACCAGGAGGCAACACTAGGAATCTCAACAGCAGACAGACCAGGAGGTAACACTAGGCATCTCAACAGCAGACAGACCAGGAGGTAACACTAGGCATCACAACAGCAGACAGACCAGGAGGTAACACTAGGCATCTCAACAGCAGACAGACCAGGAGGTAACACTAGGCATCTCAACAGCAGACAGACCAGGAGATAACACTAGGCATCTCAACAGCAGACAGACCAGGAGGTAACACTAGGCATCTCAACAGCAGACAGACCAGGAGGTAACACTAGGCATCTCAACAGCAGACAGACCAGGAGGTAACACTAGGCATCACAACGGCAGACAGACCAGGAGGTAACACTAGGCATCTCAAAAGCAGACAGACCAGGAGGTAACACTAGGCATCTCAACAACAGACAGACCAGGAGGTAACACTAGGCATCTCAACAGCAGACAGACCAGGAGGTAACACTAGGCATCTCAACAGCTCCTGCCAGACAGACCAGGAGGTAACACTAGGCATCACAACAGCAGACAGACCAGGAGGCAACACTAGGCATCTCAACAGCAGACAGACCAGGAGGTAATACTAGGCATCTCAACAGCTCCTGCCAGACAGACCAGGAGGTAACACTAGGCATCACAACAGCAGACAGACCAGGAGGTAACACTAGGCATCTCAACAGCTTCTGGCAGACAGACCAGGAGGTAACACTAGGCATCTCAACAGCAGACAGACCAGGAGGTAACACTAGGCATCTCAACAGCAGACAGACCAGGAGGTAACACTAGGCATCTCAACAGCAGACAGACCAGGAGGTAACACTAGGCATCTCAACAGCAGAGGTAACACTAGGCATCTCAACAGCAGACAGACCAGGAGGTAACACTAGGCATCTCAACAGCAGACAGACCAGGAGGTAACACTAGGCATCTCAACAGCAGACAGACCAGGAGGTAACACTAGGCATCACAACAGCAGACAGACCAGGAGGTAACACTAGGCATCTCAACAGCAGACAGACCAGGAGGTAACACTAGGCATCTCAACAGCTTCTGGCAGACAGACCAGGAGGTAACACTAGGCATCTCAACAGCAGACAGACCAGGAGGCAACACTAGGAATCTCAACAGCAGACAGACCAGGAGGTAACACTAGGCATCTCAACAGCAGACAGACCAGGAGGTAACACTAGGCATCACAACAGCAGACAGACCAGGAGGTAACACTAGGCATCTCAACAGCAGACAGACCAGGAGGTAACACTAGGCATCTCAACAGCAGACAGACCAGGAGATAACACTAGGCATCTCAACAGCAGACATACCAGGAGGTAACACTAGGCATCTCAACAGCAGACAGACCAGGAGGTAACACTAGGCATCTCAACAGCAGACAGACCAGGAGGTAACACTAGGCATCAAAACGGCAGACGGACCAGGAGGTAACACTAGGCATCTCAAAAGCAGACAGACCAGGAGGTAACACTAGGCATCTCAACAACAGACAGACCAGGAGGTAACACTAGGCATCTCAACAGCAGACAGACCAGGAGGTAACACTAGGCATCTCAACAGCAGACAGACCAGGAGGTAACACTAGGCATCTCAACAGCAGACAGACCAGGAGGTAACACTAGGCATCTCAACAGCTCCTGCCAGACAGACCAGGAGGTAACACTAGGCATCACAACAGCAGACAGACCAGGAGGCAACACTAGGCATCTCAACAGCAGACAGACCAGGAGGTAATACTAGGCATCTCAACAGCTCCTGCCAGACAGACCAGGAGGTAACACTAGGCATCACAACAGCAGACAGACCAGGAGGTAACACTAGGCATCTCAACAGCTTCTGGCAGACAGACCAGGAGGTAACACTAGGCATCTCAACAGCAGACAGACCAGGAGGTAACACTAGGCATCTCAACAGCAGACAGACCAGGAGGTAACACTAGGCATCACAACAGCAGACAGACCAGGAGGTAACACTAGGCCTCACAACGGCAGACAGACCAGGAGGTAACACTAGGCATCTCAACAGCAGACAGACCAGGAGGTAACACTAGGCATCTCAACAGCAGACAGACCAGGAGGTAACACTAGGCATCTCAACAGCAGACAGACCAGGAGGTAACACTAGGCATCTCAACTGCAGACAGACCAGGAGTTAACACTAGGCATCTCAACAGCTGCTGGCAGACAGACCAGGAGGTAACACTAGGCATCTCAACAGCTTCTGGCAGACAGACCAGGAGGTAATACCAGGCATCTCAACAGCAAACAGACCAGGAGGTAACACTAGGCATCTCAACAGCAGACAGACCAGGAGGTAACACTAGGCATCTCAACAGCAGACAGACCAGGAGCTAACACTAGGCATCTCAACTGCAGACAGACCAGAAGGTAACACTAGGCATCTCAACAGCTGCTGGCAGACAGACCAGGAGGTAACACTAGGCATCTCAACAGCTTCTGGCAGACAGACCAGGAGGTAACACTAGGCATCTCAACAGCAGACAGACCAGGAGGCAACACTAGGAATCTCAACAGCAGACAGACCAGGAGGTAACACTAGGCATCTCAACAGCAGACAGACCAGGAGGTAACACTAGGCATCACAACAGCAGACAGACCAGGAGGTAACACTAGGCATCTCAACAGCAGACAGACCAGGAGGTAACACTAGGCATCTCAACAGCAGACAGACCAGGAGATAACACTAGGCATCTCAACAGCAGACAGACCAGGAGGTAACACTAGGCATCTCAACAGCAGACAGACCAGGAGGTAACACTAGGCATCTCAACAGCAGACAGACCAGGAGGTAACACTAGGCATCACAACGGCAGACAGACCAGGAGGTAACACTAGGCATCTCAAAAGCAGACAGACCAGGAGGTAACACTAGGCATCTCAACAACAGACAGACCAGGAGGTAACACTAGGCATCTCAACAGCAGACAGACCAGGAGGTAACACTAGGCATCTCAACAGCAGACAGACTAGGAGGTAACACTAGGCATCTCAACAGCAGACAGACCAGGAGGTAACACTAGGCATCTCAACAGCTCCTGCCAGACAGACCAGGAGGTAACACTAGGCATCACAACAGCAGACAGACCAGGAGGCAACACTAGGCATCTCAACAGCAGACAGACCAGGAGGTAATACTAGGCATCTCAACAGCTCCTGCCAGACAGACCAGGAGGTAACACTAGGCATCACAACAGCAGACAGACCAGGAGGTAACACTAGGCATCTCAACAGCTTCTGGCAGACAGACCAGGAGGTAACACTAGGCATCTCAACAGCAGACAGACCAGGAGGTAACACTAGGCATCTCAAAAGCAGACAGACCAGGAGGTAACACTAGGCATCACAACAGCAGACAGACCAGGAGGTAACACTAGGCCTCACAACGGCAGACAGACCAGGAGGTAACACTAGGCATCTCAACAGCAGACAGACCAGGAGGTAACACTAGGCATCTCAACAGCAGACAGACCAGGAGGTAACACTAGGCATCTCAACAGCAGACAGACCAGGAGGTAACACTAGGCATCTCAACAGCTCCTGCCAGACATACCAGGAGGTAACACTAGGCATCACAACAGCAGACAGACCAGGAGGCAACACTAGGAATCTCAACAGCAGACAGACCAGGAGGTAACACTAGGCATCACAACAGCAGACAGACCAGGAGGTAACACTAGGCATCTCAACAGCAGACAGACCAGGAGGTAACACTAGGCATCACAACAGCTCCAGGTAGACAGACCAGGAGGTAACACTAGGCATCTCAACAGCAGACAGACCAGGAGGTAACACTAGGCATCTCAACAGCTTCTGGCAGACAGACCAGGAGGTAACACTAGGCATCTCAACAGCAGACAGACCAGGAGGCAACACTAGGAATCTCAACAGCAGACAGACCAGGAGGTAACACTAGGCATCACAACAGCAGACAGACCAGGAGGTAACACTAGGCATCACAACAGCAGACAGACCAGGAGTTAACACTAGGCATCTCAACAGAAGACACACCAGGAGGTAACACTAGGCATCTCAACAGCTTCTGGCAGACAGACCAGGAGGTAACACTAGGCATCTCAACAACAGACAGACCAGGAGGTAACACTAGGCATCTCAACATCAGACAGACCAGGAGGTAACACTAGGCATCTCAACAGCAGACAGACCAGGAGGTAACACTAGGCATCTCAACAGCAGACAGACCAGGAGGTAACACTAGGCATCTCAACAGCAGACAGACCAGGAGGTAACACTAGGCATCTCAACAGCAGACAGACCAGGAGGTAACACTAGGCATCTCAACTGCAGACAGACCAGGAGTTAACACTAGGCATCTCAACAGCTGCTGGCAGACAGACCAGGAGGTAACACTAGGCATCTCAACAGCTTCTGGCAGACAGACCAGGAGGTAACACCAGGCATCTCAACAGCAGACAGACCAGGAGGTAACACTAGGCATCTCAACAGCAGACAGACCAGGAGGTAACACTAGGCATCACAACAGCTCCAGGTAGACAGACCAGGAGGTAACACTAGGCATCTCAACAGCAGACAGACCAGGAGGTAACACTAGGCATCTCAACAGCAGACTGACCAGGAGGTAACACTAGGCATCTCAACAGCAGACAGACCAGGAGGTAACACTAGGCATCTCAACAGCAGACAGACCAGGAGGTAACACTAGGCATCTCAACAGCAGACAGACCAGGAGGTAACACTAGGCATCACAACAGCTCAAGGTAGACAGACCAGGAGGTAACACTAGGCATCTCAACAGCAGACAGACCAGGAGGTAACACTAGGCATCTCAACAGCAGAGGTAATACTAGGCATCTCAACAGCAGACAGACCAGGAGGTAACACTAGGCATCTCAACAGCAGACAGACCAGGAGGTAACACTAGGCATCTCAACAGCAGACAGACCAGGAGGTAACACTAGGCATCTCAACAGCTTCTGGCAGACAGACCAGGAGGTAACACTAGGCATCTCAACAGCAGACAGACCAGGAGGCAACACTAGGAATCTCAACAGCAGACAGACCAGGAGGTAACACTAGGCATCTCAACAGCAGACAGACCAGGAGGTAACACTAGGCATCTCAACAGCAGACAGACCAGGAGGTAACACTAGGCATCTCAACAGCTCCTGCCAGACAGACCAGGAGGTAACACTAGGCATCACAACAGCAGACAGACCAGGAGGCAACACTAGGCATCTCAACAGCAGACAGACCAGGAGGTAATACTAGGCATCTCAACAGCTCCTGCCAGACAGACCAGGAGGTAACACTAGGCATCACAACAGCAGACAGACCAGGAGGTAACACTAGGCATCTCAACAGCTTCTGGCAGACAGACCAGGAGGTAACACTAGGCATCTCAACAGCAGACAGACCAGGAGGTAACACTAGGCATCTCAACAGCAGACAGACCAGGAGGTAACACTAGGCATCACAACAGCAGACAGACCAGGAGGTAACACTAGGCCTCACAACGGCAGACAGACCAGGAGGTAACACTAGGCATCTCAACAGCAGACAGACCAGGAGGTAACACTAGGCATCTCAACAGCAGACAGACCAGGAGGTAACACTAGGCATCTCAACAGCAGACAGACCAGGAGGTAACACTAGGCATCTCAACTGCAGACAGACCAGGAGTTAACACTAGGCATCTCAACAGCTGCTGGCAGACAGACCAGGAGGTAACACTAGGCATCTCAACAGCTTCTGGCAGACAGACCAGGAGGTAATACCAGGCATCTCAACAGCAAACAGACCAGGAGGTAACACTAGGCATCTCAACAGCAGACAGACCAGGAGGTAACACTAGGCATCTCAACAGCAGACAGACCAGGAGCTAACACTAGGCATCTCAACTGCAGACAGACCAGAAGGTAACACTAGGCATCTCAACAGCTGCTGGCAGACAGACCAGGAGGTAACACTAGGCATCTCAACAGCTTCTGGCAGACAGACCAGGAGGTAACACTAGGCATCTCAACAGCAGACAGACCAGGAGGCAACACTAGGAATCTCAACAGCAGACAGACCAGGAGGTAACACTAGGCATCTCAACAGCAGACAGACCAGGAGGTAACACTAGGCATCACAACAGCAGACAGACCAGGAGGTAACACTAGGCATCTCAACAGCAGACAGACCAGGAGGTAACACTAGGCATCTCAACAGCAGACAGACCAGGAGATAACACTAGGCATCTCAACAGCAGACAGACCAGGAGGTAACACTAGGCATCTCAACAGCAGACAGACCAGGAGGTAACACTAGGCATCTCAACAGCAGACAGACCAGGAGGTAACACTAGGCATCACAACGGCAGACAGACCAGGAGGTAACACTAGGCATCTCAAAAGCAGACAGACCAGGAGGTAACACTAGGCATCTCAACAACAGACAGACCAGGAGGTAACACTAGGCATCTCAACAGCAGACAGACCAGGAGGTAACACTAGGCATCTCAACAGCAGACAGACTAGGAGGTAACACTAGGCATCTCAACAGCAGACAGACCAGGAGGTAACACTAGGCATCTCAACAGCTCCTGCCAGACAGACCAGGAGGTAACACTAGGCATCACAACAGCAGACAGACCAGGAGGCAACACTAGGCATCTCAACAGCAGACAGACCAGGAGGTAATACTAGGCATCTCAACAGCTCCTGCCAGACAGACCAGGAGGTAACACTAGGCATCACAACAGCAGACAGACCAGGAGGTAACACTAGGCATCTCAACAGCTTCTGGCAGACAGACCAGGAGGTAACACTAGGCATCTCAACAGCAGACAGACCAGGAGGTAACACTAGGCATCTCAAAAGCAGACAGACCAGGAGGTAACACTAGGCATCACAACAGCAGACAGACCAGGAGGTAACACTAGGCCTCACAACGGCAGACAGACCAGGAGGTAACACTAGGCATCTCAACAGCAGACAGACCAGGAGGTAACACTAGGCATCTCAACAGCAGACAGACCAGGAGGTAACACTAGGCATCTCAACAGCAGACAGACCAGGAGGTAACACTAGGCATCTCAACAGCTCCTGCCAGACATACCAGGAGGTAACACTAGGCATCACAACAGCAGACAGACCAGGAGGCAACACTAGGAATCTCAACAGCAGACAGACCAGGAGGTAACACTAGGCATCACAACAGCAGACAGACCAGGAGGTAACACTAGGCATCTCAACAGCAGACAGACCAGGAGGTAACACTAGGCATCACAACAGCTCCAGGTAGACAGACCAGGAGGTAACACTAGGCATCTCAACAGCAGACAGACCAGGAGGTAACACTAGGCATCTCAACAGCTTCTGGCAGACAGACCAGGAGGTAACACTAGGCATCTCAACAGCAGACAGACCAGGAGGCAACACTAGGAATCTCAACAGCAGACAGACCAGGAGGTAACACTAGGCATCACAACAGCAGACAGACCAGGAGGTAACACTAGGCATCACAACAGCAGACAGACCAGGAGTTAACACTAGGCATCTCAACAGAAGACACACCAGGAGGTAACACTAGGCATCTCAACAGCTTCTGGCAGACAGACCAGGAGGTAACACTAGGCATCTCAACAACAGACAGACCAGGAGGTAACACTAGGCATCTCAACATCAGACAGACCAGGAGGTAACACTAGGCATCTCAACAGCAGACAGACCAGGAGGTAACACTAGGCATCTCAACAGCAGACAGACCAGGAGGTAACACTAGGCATCTCAACAGCAGACAGACCAGGAGGTAACACTAGGCATCTCAACAGCAGACAGACCAGGAGGTAACACTAGGCATCTCAACTGCAGACAGACCAGGAGTTAACACTAGGCATCTCAACAGCTGCTGGCAGACAGACCAGGAGGTAACACTAGGCATCTCAACAGCTTCTGGCAGACAGACCAGGAGGTAACACCAGGCATCTCAACAGCAGACAGACCAGGAGGTAACACTAGGCATCTCAACAGCAGACAGACCAGGAGGTAACACTAGGCATCACAACAGCTCCAGGTAGACAGACCAGGAGGTAACACTAGGCATCTCAACAGCAGACAGACCAGGAGGTAACACTAGGCATCTCAACAGCAGACTGACCAGGAGGTAACACTAGGCATCTCAACAGCAGACAGACCAGGAGGTAACACTAGGCATCTCAACAGCAGACAGACCAGGAGGTAACACTAGGCATCTCAACAGCAGACAGACCAGGAGGTAACACTAGGCATCACAACAGCTCAAGGTAGACAGACCAGGAGGTAACACTAGGCATCTCAACAGCAGACAGACCAGGAGGTAACACTAGGCATCTCAACAGCAGAGGTAATACTAGGCATCTCAACAGCAGACAGACCAGGAGGTAACACTAGGCATCTCAACAGCAGACAGACCAGGAGGTAACACTAGGCATCTCAACAGCAGACAGACCAGGAGGTAACACTAGGCATCTCAACAGCTTCTGGCAGACAGACCAGGAGGTAACACTAGGCATCTCAACAGCAGACAGACCAGGAGGCAACACTAGGAATCTCAACAGCAGACAGACCAGGAGGTAACACTAGGCATCTCAACAGCAGACAGACCAGGAGGTAACACTAGGCATCTCAACTGCAGACAGACCAGGAGTTAACACTAGGCATCTCAACAGCTGCTGGCAGACAGACCAGGAGGTAACACTAGGCATCTCAACAGCTTCTGGCAGACAGACCAGGAGGTAACACCAGGCATCTCAACAGCAGACAGACCAGGAGGTAACACTAGGCATCTCAACAGCAGACAGACCAGGAGGTAACACTAGGCATCACAACAGCTCCAGGTAGACAGACCAGGAGGTAACACTAGGCATCTCAACAGCAGACAGACCAGGAGGTAACACTAGGCATCTCAACAGCAGACTGACCAGGAGGTAACACTAGGCATCTCAACAGCAGACAGACCAGGAGGTAACACTAGGAATCTCAACAGCAGACAGACCAGGAGGTAACACTAGGCATCTCAACAGCAGACAGACCAGGAGGTAACACTAGGCATCACAACAGCTCAAGGTAGACAGACCAGGAGGTAACACTAGGCATCTCAACAGCAGACAGACCAGGAGGTAACACTAGGCATCTCAACAGCAGAGGTAATACTAGGCATCTCAACAGCAGACAGACCAGGAGGTAACACTAGGCATCTCAACAGCAGACAGACCAGGAGGTAACACTAGGCATCTCAACAGCAGACAGACCAGGAGGTAACACTAGGCATCACAACAGCAGACAGACCAGGAGGTAACACTAGGCATCTCAACAGCAGACAGACCAGGAGGTAACACTAGGCATCTCAACAGCAGACAGACCAGGAGGTAACACTAGGCATCACAACGGCAGACAGACCAGGAGGTAACACTAGGCATCTCAAAAGCAGACAGACCAGGAGGTAACACTAGGCATCTCAACAACAGACAGACCAGGAGGTAACACTAGGCATCTCAACAGCAGACAGACCAGGAGGTAACACTAGGCATCTCAACAGCAGACAGACCAGGAGGTAACACTAGGCATCTCAACAGCAGACAGACCAGGAGATAACACTAGGCATCTCAACAGCAGACAGACCAGGAGGTAACACTAGGCATCTCAACAGCAGACAGACCAGGAGGTAACACTAGGCATCTCAACAGCAGACAGACCAGGAGGTAACACTAGGCATCACAACGGCAGACAGACCAGGAGGTAACACTAGGCATCTCAAAAGCAGACAGACCAGGAGGTAACACTAGGCATCTCAACAACAGACAGAACAGGAGGTAACACTAGGCATCTCAACAGCAGACAGACCAGGAGGTAACACTAGGCATCTCAACAGCAGACAGACCAGGAGGTAACACTAGGCATCTCAACAGCAGACAGACCAGGAGGTAACACTAGGCATCTCAACAGCAGACAGACCAGGAGGTAACACTAGGCATCTCAACAGCAGACAGACCAGGAGGTAACACTAGGCATCTCAACTGCAGACAGACCAGGAGTTAACACTAGGCATCTCAACAGCTGCTGGCAGACAGACCAGGAGGTAACACTAGGCATCTCAACAGCTTCTGGCAGACAGACCAGGAGGTAACACCAGGCATCTCAACAGCAGACAGACCAGGAGGTAACACTAGGCATCTCAACAGCAGACAGACCAGGAGGTAACACTAGGCATCACAACAGCTCCAGCTAGACAGACCAGGAGGTAACACTAGGCATCTCAACAGCAGACAGACCAGGAGGTAACACTAGGCATCTCAACAGCAGACTGACCAGGAGGTAACACTAGGCATCTCAACAGCAGACAGACCAGGAGGTAACACTAGGCATCTCAGCAGCAGACAGACAAGGAGGTAACACTAGGCATCTCAACAGCAGACAGACCAGGAGGTAACACTAGGCATCACAACAGCTCAAGGTAGACAGACCAGGAGGTAACACTAGGCATCTCAACAGCAGACAGACCAGGAGGTAACACTAGGCATCTCAACAGCAGAGGTAACACTAGGCATCTCAACAGCAGACAGACCAGGAGGTAACACTAGGCATCACAACAGCAGACAGACCAGGAGGTAACACTAGGCATCTCAACAGCAGACAGACCAGGAGGTAACACTAGGCATCTCAACAGCTTCTGGCAGACAGACCAGGAGGTAACACTAGGCATCTCAACAGCAGACAGACCAGGAGGCAACACTAGGAATCTCAACAGCAGACAGACCAGGAGGTAACACTAGGCATCTCAACAGCAGACAGACCAGGAGGTAACACTAGGCATCACAACAGCAGACAGACCAGGAGGTAACACTAGGCATCTCAACAGCAGACAGACCAGGAGGTAACACTAGGCATCTCAACAGCAGACAGACCAGGAGATAACACTAGGCATCTCAACAGCAGACAGACCAGGAGGTAACACTAGGCATCTCAACAGCAGACAGACCAGGAGGTAACACTAGGCATCTCAACAGCAGACAGACCAGGAGGTAACACTAGGCATCACAACGGCAGACAGACCAGGAGGTAACACTAGGCATCTCAAAAGCAGACAGACCAGGAGGTAACACTAGGCATCTCAACAACAGACAGACCAGGAGGTAACACTAGGCATCTCAACAGCAGACAGACCAGGAGGTAACACTAGGCATCTCAACAGCAGACAGACCAGGAGGTAACACTAGACATCTCAACAGCAGACAGACCAGGAGGTAACACTAGGCATCTCAACAGCTCCTGCCAGACAGACCAGGAGGTAACACTAGGCATCACAACAGCAGACAGACCAGGAGGCAACACTAGGCATCTCAACAGCAGACAGACCAGGAGGTAACACTAGGCATCTCAACAGCTCCTGCCAGACAGACCAGGAGGTAACACTAGGCATCACAACAGCAGACAGACCAGGAGGTAACACTAGGCATCTCAACAGCTTCTGGCAGACAGACCAGGAGGTAACACTAGGCATCTCAACAGCAGACAGACCAGGAGGTAACGCTAGGCATCTCAACAGCAGACAGACCAGGAGGTAACACTAGGCATCACAACAGCAGACAGACCAGGAGGTAACACTAGGCCTCACAACGGCAGACAGACCAGGAGGTAACACTAGGCATCTCAACAGCAGACAGACCAGGAGGTAACACTAGGCATCTCAACAGCAGACAGACCAGGAGGTAACACTAGGCATCTCAACAGCAGACAGACCAGGAGGTAACACTAGGCATCTCAACTGCAGACAGACCAGGAGTTAACACTAGGCATCTCAACAGCTGCTGGCAGACAGACCAGGAGGTAACACTAGGCATCTCAACAGCTTCTGGCAGACAGACCAGGAGGTAATACCAGGCATCTCAACAGCAGACAGACCATGAGGTAATACTAGGCATCTCAACAGCAGACAGACCAGGAGGTAACACTAGGCATCACAACAGCTCCAGGTAGACAGACCAGGAGGTAAAACTAGGCATCTCAACAGCAGACAGACCAGGAGGTAACACTCGGCATCTCAACAGCAGACAGACCAGGAGGTAACACTAGGCATCTCAACAGCAGACAGACTAGGAGGTAACACTAGGCATCTCAACAGCAGACAGACCAGGAGGTAACACTAGGCATCTCAACAGCAGACAGACCAGGAGGTAACACTAGGCATCACAACAGCTCCAGGTAGACAGACCAGGAGGTAACACTAGGCATCTCAACAGCAGACAGACCAGGAGGTAACACTAGGCATCTCAACAGCAGACAGACCAGGAGGTAACACTAGGCATCTCAACAGCAGACAGACCAGGAGGTAACACTAGGCATCTCAACAGCAGACAGACCAGGAGGTAACACTAGGCATCTCAACAGCTCCTGCCAGACAGACCAGGAGGTAACACTAGGCATCACAACAGCAGACAGACCAGGAGGCAACACTAGGCATCTCAACAGCAGACAGACCAGGAGGTAACACTAGGCATCTCAACAGCTCCTGCCAGACAGACCAGGAGGTAACACTAGGCATCACAACAGCAGACAGACCAGGAGGTAACACTAGGCATCTCAACAGCTTCTGGCAGACAGACCAGGAGGTAACACTAGGCATCTCAACAGCAGACAGACCAGGAGGTAACGCTAGGCATCTCAACAGCAGACAGACCAGGAGGTAACACTAGGCATCACAACAGCAGACAGACCAGGAGGTAACACTAGGCCTCACAACGGCAGACAGACCAGGAGGTAACACTAGGCATCTCAACAGCAGACAGACCAGGAGGTAACACTCGGCATCTCAACAGCAGACAGACCAGGAGGTAACACTAGGCATCTCAACAGCAGACAGACCAGGAGGTAACACTAGGCATCTCAACAGCAGACAGACCAGGAGGTAACACTAGGCATCTCAACAGCAGACAGACCAGGAGGTAACACTAGGCATCACAACAGCTCCAGGTAGACAGACCAGGAGGTAAAACTAGGCATCTCAACAGCAGACAGACCAGGAGGTAACACTCGGCATCTCAACAGCAGACAGACCAGGAGGTAACACTAGGCATCTCAACAGCAGACAGACCAGGAGGTAACACTAGGCATCTCAACAGCAGACAGACCAGGAGGTAACACTAGGCATCTCAACAGCAGACAGACCAGGAGGTAACACTAGGCATCACAACAGCTCCAGGTAGACAGACCAGGAGGTAACACTAGGCATCTCAACAGCAGACAGACCAGGAGGTAACACTAGGCATCTCAACAGCAGACAGACCAGGAGGTAACACTAGGCATCTCAACAGCAGACAGACCAGGAGGTAACACTAGGCATCTCAACTGCAGACAGACCAGGAGTTAACACTAGGCATCTCAACAGCTGCTGGCAGACAGACCAGGAGGTAACACTAGGCATCTCAACAGCTTCTGGCAGACAGACCAGGAGGTAACACCAGGCATCTCAACAGCAGACAGACCAGGAGGTAACCCTAGGCATCTCAACAGCAGACAGACCAGGAGGTAACACTAGGCATCACAACAGCTCCAGGTAGACAGACCAGGAGGTAACACTAGGCATCTCAACAGCAGACAGACCAGGAGGTAACACTAGGCATCTCAACAGCAGACTGACCAGGAGGTAACACTAGGCATCTCAACAGCAGACAGACCAGGAGGTAACACTAGGCATCTCAACAGCAGACAGACCAGGAGGTAACACTAGGCATCTCAACAGCAGACAGACCAGGAGGTAACACTAGGCATCTCAACAGCAGACAGACCAGGAGGTAACACTAGGCATCACAACAGCAGACAGACCAGGAGGTAACACTAGGCATCTCAACAGCAGACAGACCAGGAGGTAACACTAGGCAACTCAACAGCAGACAGACCAGGAGATAACACTAGGCATCTCAACAGCAGACAGACCAGGAGGTAACACTAGGCATCTCAACAGCAGAGAACAGGAGGTAACACTAGGCATCTCAACAGCAGACAGACCAGGAGGTAACACTAGGCATCACAACGGCAGACAGACCAGGAGGTAACACTAGGCATCTCAAAAGCAGACAGACCAGGAGGTAACACTAGGCATCTCAACAACAGACAGACCAGGAGGTAACACTAGGCATCTCAACAGCAGACAGACCAGGAGGTAACACTAGGCATCTCAACAGCAGACATACCAGGAGGTAACACTAGGCATCTCAACAGCAGACAGACCAGGAGGTAACACTAGGCATCTCAACAGCTCCTGCCAGACAGACCAGGAGGTAACACTAGGCATCACAACAGCAGACAGACCAGGAGGCAACACTAGGCATCTCAACAGCAGACAGACCAGGAGGTAACACTAGGCATCTCAACAGCTCCTGCCAGACAGACCAGGAGGTAACACTAGGCATCACAACAGCAGACAGACCAGGAGGTAACACTAGGCATCTCAACAGCTTCTGGCAGACAGACCAGGAGGTAACACTAGGCATCTCAACAGCAGACAGACCAGGAGGTAACGCTAGGCATCTCAACAGCAGACAGACCAGGAGGTAACACTAGGCATCACAACAGCAGACATACCAGGAGGTAACACTAGGCCTCACAACGGCAGACAGACCAGGAGGTAACACTAGGCATCTCAACAGCAGACAGACCAGGAGGTAACACTAGGCATCTCAACAGCAGACAGACCAGGAGGTAACACTAGGCATCTCAACAGCAGACAGACCAGGAGGTAACACTAGGCATCTCAACTGCAGACAGACCAGGAGTTAACACTAGGCATCTCAAAAGCTGCTGGCAGACAGACCAGGAGGTAACACTAGGCATCTCAACAGCTTCTGGCAGACAGACCAGGAGGTAATACCAGGCATCTCAACAGCAGACAGACCAGGAGGTAACACTAGGCATCTCAACAGCAGACAGACCAGGAGGTAACACTAGGCATCACAACAGCTCCAGGTAGACAGACCAGGAGGTAAAACTAGGCATCTCAACAGCAGACAGACCAGGAGGTAACACTAGGCATCTCAACAGCAGACTGACCAGGAGGTAACACTAGGCATCTCAACAGCAGACAGACCAGGAGGTAACACTAGGCATCTCAACAGCAGACAGACCAGGAGGTAACACTAGGCATCTCAACAGCAGACAGACCAGGAGGTAACACTAGGCATCACAACAGCTCCAGGTAGACAGACCAGGAGGTAACACTAGGCATCTCAACAGCAGACAGACCAGGAGGTAACACTAGGCATCTCAACAGCAGACAGACCAGGAGGTAACACTAGGCATCTCAACAGCAGACAGACCAGGAGGTAACACTAGGCATCTCAACAGCAGACAGACCAGGAGGTAACACTAGGCATCTCAACAGCTCCTGCCAGACAGACCAGGAGGTAACACTAGGCATCACAACAGCAGACAGACCAGGAGGCAACACTAGGCATCTCAACAGCAGACAGACCAGGAGGTAACACTAGGCATCTCAACAGCTCCTGCCAGACAGACCAGGAGGTAACACTAGGCATCACAACAGCAGACAGACCAGGAGGTAACACTAGGCATCTCAACAGCTTCTGGCAGACAGACCAGGAGGTAACACTAGGCATCTCAACAGCAGACAGACCAGGAGGTAACGCTAGGCATCTCAACAGCAGACAGACCAGGAGGTAACACTAGGCATCACAACAGCAGACAGACCAGGAGGTAACACTAGGCCTCACAACGGCAGACAGACCAGGAGGTAACACTAGGCATCTCAACAGCAGACAGACCAGGAGGTAACACTCGGCATCTCAACAGCAGACAGACCAGGAGGTAACACTAGGCATCTCAACAGCAGACAGACCAGGAGGTAACACTAGGCATCTCAACAGCAGACAGACCAGGAGGTAACACTAGGCATCTCAACAGCAGACAGACCAGGAGGTAACACTAGGCATCACAACAGCTCCAGGTAGACAGACCAGGAGGTAAAACTAGGCATCTCAACAGCAGACAGACCAGGAGGTAACACTCGGCATCTCAACAGCAGACAGACCAGGAGGTAACACTAGGCATCTCAACAGCAGACAGACCAGGAGGTAACACTAGGCATCTCAACAGCAGACAGACCAGGAGGTAACACTAGGCATCTCAACAGCAGACAGACCAGGAGGTAACACTAGGCATCACAACAGCTCCAGGTAGACAGACCAGGAGGTAACACTAGGCATCTCAACAGCAGACAGACCAGGAGGTAACACTAGGCATCTCAACAGCAGACAGACCAGGAGGTAACACTAGGCATCTCAACAGCAGACAGACCAGGAGGTAACACTAGGCATCTCAACTGCAGACAGACCAGGAGTTAACACTAGGCATCTCAACAGCTGCTGGCAGACAGACCAGGAGGTAACACTAGGCATCTCAACAGCTTCTGGCAGACAGACCAGGAGGTAACACCAGGCATCTCAACAGCAGACAGACCAGGAGGTAACCCTAGGCATCTCAACAGCAGACAGACCAGGAGGTAACACTAGGCATCACAACAGCTCCAGGTAGACAGACCAGGAGGTAACACTAGGCATCTCAACAGCAGACAGACCAGGAGGTAACACTAGGCATCTCAACAGCAGACTGACCAGGAGGTAACACTAGGCATCTCAACAGCAGACAGACCAGGAGGTAACACTAGGCATCTCAACAGCAGACAGACCAGGAGGTAACACTAGGCATCTCAACAGCAGACAGACCAGGAGGTAACACTAGGCATCACAACAGCTCCAGGTAGACAGACCAGGAGGTAACACTAGGCATCTCAACAGCAGACAGACCAGGAGGTAACACTAGGCATCTCAACAGCAGACAGACCAGGAGGTAACACTAGGCATCTCAACAGCAGACAGACCAGGAGGTAACACTAGGCATCTCAACAGCAGACAGACCAGGAGGTAACACTAGGCATCTCAACAGCTCCTGCCAGACAGACCAGGAGGTAACACTAGGCATCACAACAGCAGACAGACCAGGAGGCAACACTAGGCATCTCAACAGCAGACAGACCAGGAGGTAACACTAGGCATCTCAACAGCTCCTGCCAGACAGACCAGGAGGTAACACTAGGCATCACAACAGCAGACAGACCAGGAGGTAACACTAGGCATCTCAACAGCTTCTGGCAGACAGACCAGGAGGTAACACTAGGCATCTCAACAGCAGACAGACCAGGAGGTAACGCTAGGCATCTCAACAGCAGACAGACCAGGAGGTAACACTAGGCATCACAACAGCAGACAGACCAGGAGGTAACACTAGGCCTCACAACGGCAGACAGACCAGGAGGTAACACTAGGCATCTCAACAGCAGACAGACCAGGAGGTAACACTCGGCATCTCAACAGCAGACAGACCAGGAGGTAACACTAGGCATCTCAACAGCAGACAGACCAGGAGGTAACACTAGGCATCTCAACAGCAGACAGACCAGGAGGTAACACTAGGCATCTCAACAGCAGACAGACCAGGAGGTAACACTAGGCATCACAACAGCTCCAGGTAGACAGACCAGGAGGTAAAACTAGGCATCTCAACAGCAGACAGACCAGGAGGTAACACTCGGCATCTCAACAGCAGACAGACCAGGAGGTAACACTAGGCATCTCAACAGCAGACAGACCAGGAGGTAACACTAGGCATCTCAACAGCAGACAGACCAGGAGGTAACACTAGGCATCTCAACAGCAGACAGACCAGGAGGTAACACTAGGCATCACAACAGCTCCAGGTAGACAGACCAGGAGGTAACACTAGGCATCTCAACAGCAGACAGACCAGGAGGTAACACTAGGCATCTCAACAGCAGACAGACCAGGAGGTAACACTAGGCATCTCAACAGCAGACAGACCAGGAGGTAACACTAGGCATCTCAACTGCAGACAGACCAGGAGTTAACACTAGGCATCTCAACAGCTGCTGGCAGACAGACCAGGAGGTAACACTAGGCATCTCAACAGCTTCTGGCAGACAGACCAGGAGGTAACACCAGGCATCTCAACAGCAGACAGACCAGGAGGTAACCCTAGGCATCTCAACAGCAGACAGACCAGGAGGTAACACTAGGCATCACAACAGCTCCAGGTAGACAGACCAGGAGGTAACACTAGGCATCTCAACAGCAGACAGACCAGGAGGTAACACTAGGCATCTCAACAGCAGACTGACCAGGAGGTAACACTAGGCATCTCAACAGCAGACAGACCAGGAGGTAACACTAGGCATCTCAACAGCAGACAGACCAGGAGGTAACACTAGGCATCTCAACAGCAGACAGACCAGGAGGTAACACTAGGCATCTCAACAGCAGACAGACCAGGAGGTAACACTAGGCATCACAACAGCAGACAGACCAGGAGGTAACACTAGGCATCTCAACAGCAGACAGACCAGGAGGTAACACTAGGCAACTCAACAGCAGACAGACCAGGAGATAACACTAGGCATCTCAACAGCAGACAGACCAGGAGGTAACACTAGGCATCTCAACAGCAGACAGAACAGGAGGTAACACTAGGCATCTCAACAGCAGACAGACCAGGAGGTAACACTAGGCATCACAACGGCAGACAGACCAGGAGGTAACACTAGGCATCTCAAAAGCAGACAGACCAGGAGGTAACACTAGGCATCTCAACAGCAGACAGACCAGGAGGTAACACTAGGCATCACAACAGCTCCAGGTAGACAGACCAGGAGGTAAAACTAGGCATCTCAACAGCAGACAGACCAGGAGGTAACACTCGGCATCTCAACAGCAGACAGACCAGGAGGTAACACTAGGCATCTCAACAGCAGACAGACCAGGAGGTAACACTAGGCATCTCAACAGCAGACAGACCAGGAGGTAACACTAGGCATCTCAACAGCAGACAGACCAGGAGGTAACACTAGGCATCACAACAGCTCCAGGTAGACAGACCAGGAGGTAACACTAGGCATCTCAACAGCAGACAGACCAGGAGGTAACACTAGGCATCTCAACAGCAGACAGACCAGGAGGTAACACTAGGCATCTCAACAGCAGACAGACCAGGAGGTAACACTAGGCATCTCAACTGCAGACAGACCAGGAGTTAACACTAGGCATCTCAACAGCTGCTGGCAGACAGACCAGGAGGTAACACTAGGCATCTCAACAGCTTCTGGCAGACAGACCAGGAGGTAACACCAGGCATCTCAACAGCAGACAGACCAGGAGGTAACCCTAGGCATCTCAACAGCAGACAGACCAGGAGGTAACACTAGGCATCACAACAGCTCCAGGTAGACAGACCAGGAGGTAACACTAGGCATCTCAACAGCAGACAGACCAGGAGGTAACACTAGGCATCTCAACAGCAGACTGACCAGGAGGTAACACTAGGCATCTCAACAGCAGACAGACCAGGAGGTAACACTAGGCATCTCAACAGCAGACAGACCAGGAGGTAACACTAGGCATCTCAACAGCAGACAGACCAGGAGGTAACACTAGGCATCTCAACAGCAGACAGACCAGGAGGTAACACTAGGCATCACAACAGCAGACAGACCAGGAGGTAACACTAGGCATCTCAACAGCAGACAGACCAGGAGGTAACACTAGGCATCACAACAGCTCCAGGTAGACAGACCAGGAGGTAACACTAGGCATCTCAACAGCAGACAGAACAGGAGGTAACACTAGGCATCTCAACAGCAGACAGACCAGGAGGTAACACTAGGCATCTCAACAGCAGACAGACCAGGAGGTAACACTAGGCATCTCAACTGCAGACAGACCAGGAGTTAACACTAGGCATCTCAACAGCTGCTGGCAGACAGACCAGGAGGTAACACTAGGCATCTCAACAGCTTCTGGCAGACAGACCAGGAGGTAACACCAGGCATCTCAACAGCAGACAGACCAGGAGGTAACCCTAGGCATCTCAACAGCAGACAGACCAGGAGGTAACACTAGGCATCACAACAGCTCCAGGTAGACAGACCAGGAGGTAACACTAGGCATCTCAACAGCAGACAGACCAGGAGGTAACACTAGGCATCTCAACAGCAGACTGACCAGGAGGTAACACTAGGCATCTCAACAGCAGACAGACCAGGAGGTAACACTAGGCATCTCAACAGCAGACAGACCAGGAGGTAACACTAGGCATCTCAACAGCAGACAGACCAGGAGGTAACACTAGGCATCACAACAGCTCCAGGTAGACAGACCAGGAGGTAACACTAAGCATCTCAACAGCAGACAGACCAGGAGGTAACACTAGGCATCTCAACAGCAGACAGACCAGGAGGTAACACTAGGCATCTCAACAGCAGACAGACCAGGAGGTAACACTAGGCATCTCAACAGCAGACAGACCAGGAGGTAACACTAGGCATCTCAACAGCTCCTGCCAGACAGACCAGGAGGTAACACTAGGCATCACAACAGCAGACAGACCAGGAGGCAACACTAGGCATCTCAACAGCAGACAGACCAGGAGGTAACACTAGGCATCTCAACAGCTCCTGCCAGACAGACCAGGAGGTAACACTAGGCATCACAACAGCAGACAGACCAGGAGGTAACACTAGGCATCTCAACAGCTTCTGGCAGACAGACCAGGAGGTAACACTAGGCATCTCAACAGCAGACAGACCAGGAGGTAACGCTAGGCATCTCAACAGCAGACAGACCAGGAGGTAACACTAGGCATCACAACAGCAGACAGACCAGGAGGTAACACTAGGCCTCACAACGGCAGACAGACCAGGAGGTAACACTAGGCATCTCAACAGCAGACAGACCAGGAGGTAACACTCGGCATCTCAACAGCAGACAGACCAGGAGGTAACACTAGGCATCTCAACAGCAGACAGACCAGGAGGTAACACTAGGCATCTCAACAGCAGACAGACCAGGAGGTAACACTAGGCATCTCAACAGCAGACAGACCAGGAGGTAACACTAGGCATCACAACAGCTCCAGGTAGACAGACCAGGAGGTAAAACTAGGCATCTCAACAGCAGACAGACCAGGAGGTAACACTCGGCATCTCAACAGCAGACAGACCAGGAGGTAACACTAGGCATCTCAACAGCAGACAGACCAGGAGGTAACACTAGGCATCTCAACAGCAGACAGACCAGGAGGTAACACTAGGCATCTCAACAGCAGACAGACCAGGAGGTAACACTAGGCATCACAACAGCTCCAGGTAGACAGACCAGGAGGTAACACTAGGCATCTCAACAGCAGACAGACCAGGAGGTAACACTAGGCATCTCAACAGCAGACAGACCAGGAGGTAACACTAGGCATCTCAACAGCAGACAGACCAGGAGGTAACACTAGGCATCTCAACTGCAGACAGACCAGGAGTTAACACTAGGCATCTCAACAGCTGCTGGCAGACAGACCAGGAGGTAACACTAGGCATCTCAACAGCTTCTGGCAGACAGACCAGGAGGTAACACCAGGCATCTCAACAGCAGACAGACCAGGAGGTAACCCTAGGCATCTCAACAGCAGACAGACCAGGAGGTAACACTAGGCATCACAACAGCTCCAGGTAGACAGACCAGGAGGTAACACTAGGCATCTCAACAGCAGACAGACCAGGAGGTAACACTAGGCATCTCAACAGCAGACTGACCAGGAGGTAACACTAGGCATCTCAACAGCAGACAGACCAGGAGGTAACACTAGGCATCTCAACAGCAGACAGACCAGGAGGTAACACTAGGCATCTCAACAGCAGACAGACCAGGAGGTAACACTAGGCATCTCAACAGCAGACAGACCAGGAGGTAACACTAGGCATCACAACAGCAGACAGACCAGGAGGTAACACTAGGCATCTCAACAGCAGACAGACCAGGAGGTAACACTAGGCAACTCAACAGCAGACAGACCAGGAGATAACACTAGGCATCTCAACAGCAGACAGACCAGGAGGTAACACTAGGCATCTCAACAGCAGACAGAACAGGAGGTAACACTAGGCATCTCAACAGCAGACAGACCAGGAGGTAACACTAGGCATCACAACGGCAGACAGACCAGGAGGTAACACTAGGCATCTCAAAAGCAGACAGACCAGGAGGTAACACTAGGCATCTCAACAACAGACAGACCAGGAGGTAACACTAGGCATCTCAACAGCAGACAGACCAGGAGGTAACACTAGGCATCTCAACAGCAGACATACCAGGAGGTAACACTAGGCATCTCAACAGCAGACAGACCAGGAGGTAACACTAGGCATCTCAACAGCTCCTGCCAGACAGACCAGGAGGTAACACTAGGCATCACAACAGCAGACAGACCAGGAGGCAACACTAGGCATCTCAACAGCAGACAGACCAGGAGGTAACACTAGGCATCTCAACAGCTCCTGCCAGACAGACCAGGAGGTAACACTAGGCATCACAACAGCAGACAGACCAGGAGGTAACACTAGGCATCTCAACAGCTTCTGGCAGACAGACCAGGAGGTAACACTAGGCATCTCAACAGCAGACAGACCAGGAGGTAACGCTAGGCATCTCAACAGCAGACAGACCAGGAGGTAACACTAGGCATCACAACAGCAGACATACCAGGAGGTAACACTAGGCCTCACAACGGCAGACAGACCAGGAGGTAACACTAGGCATCTCAACAGCAGACAGACCAGGAGGTAACACTAGGCATCTCAACAGCAGACAGACCAGGAGGTAACACTAGGCATCTCAACAGCAGACAGACCAGGAGGTAACACTAGGCATCTCAACTGCAGACAGACCAGGAGTTAACACTAGGCATCTCAAAAGCTGCTGGCAGACAGACCAGGAGGTAACACTAGGCATCTCAACAGCTTCTGGCAGACAGACCAGGAGGTAATACCAGGCATCTCAACAGCAGACAGACCAGGAGGTAACACTAGGCATCTCAACAGCAGACAGACCAGGAGGTAACACTAGGCATCACAACAGCTCCAGGTAGACAGACCAGGAGGTAAAACTAGGCATCTCAACAGCAGACAGACCAGGAGGTAACACTAGGCATCTCAACAGCAGACTGACCAGGAGGTAACACTAGGCATCTCAACAGCAGACAGACCAGGAGGTAACACTAGGCATCTCAACAGCAGACAGACCAGGAGGTAACACTAGGCATCTCAACAGCAGACAGACCAGGAGGTAACACTAGGCATCTCAACAGCAGACAGACCAGGAGGTAACACTAGGCATCACAACAGCAGACAGACCAGGAGGTAACACTAGGCATCTCAACAGCAGACAGACCAGGAGGTAACACTAGGCATCTCAACAGCAGACAGACCAGGAGATAACACTAGGCATCTCAACAGCAGACAGACCAGGAGGTAACACTAGGCATCTCAACAGCAGACAGACCAGGAGGTAACACTAGGCATCTCAACAGCAGACAGACCAGGAGGTAACACTAGGCATCACAACGGCAGACAGACCAGGAGGTAACACTAGGCATCTCAAAAGCAGACAGACCAGGAGGTAACACTAGGCATCTCAACAACAGACAGACCAGGAGGTAACACTAGGCATCTCAACAGCAGACAGACCAGGAGGTAACACTAGGCATCTCAACAGCAGACAGACCAGGAGGTAACACTAGGCATCTCAACAGCAGACAGAACAGGAGGTAACACTAGGCATCTCAACAGCTCCTGCCAGACAGACCAGGAGGTACCACTAGGCATCACAACAGCAGACAGACCAGGAGGCAACACTAGGCATCTCAACAGCAGACAGACCAGGAGGTAACACTAGGCATCTCAACAGCTCCTGCCAGACAGACCAGGAGGTAACACTAGGCATCACAACAGCAGACAGACCAGGAGGTAACACTAGGCATCTCAACAGCTTCTGGCAGACAGACCAGGAGGTAACACTAGGCATCTCAACAGCAGACAGACCAGGAGGTAACGCTAGGCATCTCAACAGCAGACAGACCAGGAGGTAACACTAGGCATCACAACAGCAGACAGACCAGGAGGTAACACTAGGCCTCACAACGGCAGACAGACCAGGAGGTAACACTAGGCATCTCAACAGCAGACAGACCAGGAGGTAACACTAGGCATCTCAACAGCAGACAGACCAGGAGGTAACACTAGGCATCTCAACAGCAGACAGACCAGGAGGTAACACTAGGCATCTCAACTGCAGACAGACCAGGAGTTAACACTAGGCATCTCAACAGCTGCTGGCAGACAGACCAGGAGGTAACACTAGGCATCTCAACAGCTTCTGGCAGACAGACCAGGAGGTAATACCAGGCATCTCAACAGCAGACAGACCAGGAGGTAACACTAGGCATCTCAACAGCAGACAGACCAGGAGGTAACACTAGGCATCACAACAGCTCCAGGTAGACAGACCAGGAGGTAAAACTAGGCATCTCAACAGCAGACAGACCAGGAGGTAACACTCGGCATCTCAACAGCAGACAGACCAGGAGGTAACACTAGGCATCTCAACAGCAGACAGACCAGGAGGTAACACTAGGCATCTCAACAGCAGACAGACCAGGAGGTAACACTAGGCATCTCAACAGCAGACAGACCAGGAGGTAACACTAGGCATCTCAACAGCAGACAGACCAGGAGGTAACACTAGGCATCTCAACTGCAGACAGACCAGGAGTTAACACTAGGCATCTCAACAGCTGCTGGCAGACAGACCAGGAGGTAACACTAGGCATCTCAACAGCTTCTGGCAGACAGACCAGGAGGTAACACCAGGCATCTCAACAGCAGACAGACCAGGAGGTAACCCTAGGCATCTCAACAGCAGACAGACCAGGAGGTAACACTAGGCATCACAACAGCTCCAGGTAGACAGACCAGGAGGTAACACTAGGCATCTCAACAGCAGACAGACCAGGAGGTAACACTAGGCATCTCAACAGCAGACTGACCAGGAGGTAACACTAGGCATCTCAACAGCAGACAGACCAGGAGGTAACACTAGGCATCTCAACAGCAGACAGACCAGGAGGTAACACTAGGCATCTCAACAGCAGACAGACCAGGAGGTAACACTAGGCATCACAACAGCTCAAGGTAGACAGACCAGGAGGTAACACTAGGCATCTCAACAGCAGAGGTAACACTAGGCATCTCAACAGCAGACAGACCAGGAGGTAACACTAGGCATCTCAACAGCAGACAGACCAGGAGGTAACACTAGGCATCTCAACAGCAGACAGACCAGGAGGTAACACTAGGCATCACAACAGCAGACAAAACAGGAGGTAACACTAGGCATCTCAACAGCAGACAGACCAGGAGGTAACACTAGGCATCTCAACAGCTTCTGGCAGACAGACCAGGAGGTAACACTAGGCATCTCAACAGCAGACAGACCAGGAGGCAACACTAGGAATCTCAACAGCAGACAGACCAGGAGGTAACACTAGGCATCTCAACAGCAGACAGACCAGGAGGTAACACTAGGCATCACAACAGCAGACAGACCAGGAGGTAACACTAGGCATCTCAACAGCAGACAGACCAGGAGGTAACACTAGGCATCTCAACAGCAGACAGACCAGGAGGTAACACTAGGCATCTCAACAGCAGACAGACCAGGAGGTAACACTAGGCATCTCAACAGCAGACAGAACAGGAGGTAACACTAGGCATCTCAACAGCTCCTGCCAGACAGACCAGGAGGTACCACTAGGCATCACAACAGCAGACAGACCAGGAGGCAACACTAGGCATCTCAACAGCAGACAGACCAGGAGGTAACACTAGGCATCTCAACAGCTCCTGCCAGACAGACCAGGAGGTAACACTAGGCATCACAACAGCAGACAGACCAGGAGGTAACACTAGGCATCTCAACAGCTTCTGGCAGACAGACCAGGAGGTAACACTAGGCATCTCAACAGCAGACAGACCAGGAGGTAACGCTAGGCATCTCAACAGCAGACAGACCAGGAGGTAACACTAGGCATCACAACAGCAGACAGACCAGGAGGTAACACTAGGCCTCACAACGGCAGACAGACCAGGAGGTAACACTAGGCATCTCAACAGCAGACAGACCAGGAGGTAACACTAGGCATCTCAACAGCAGACAGACCAGGAGGTAACACTAGGCATCTCAACAGCAGACAGACCAGGAGGTAACACTAGGCATCTCAACTGCAGACAGACCAGGAGTTAACACTAGGCATCTCAACAGCTGCTGGCAGACAGACCAGGAGGTAACACTAGGCATCTCAACAGCTTCTGGCAGACAGACCAGGAGGTAATACCAGGCATCTCAACAGCAGACAGACCAGGAGGTAACACTAGGCATCTCAACAGCAGACAGACCAGGAGGTAACACTAGGCATCACAACAGCTCCAGGTAGACAGACCAGGAGGTAAAACTAGGCATCTCAACAGCAGACAGACCAGGAGGTAACACTCGGCATCTCAACAGCAGACAGACCAGGAGGTAACACTAGGCATCTCAACAGCAGACAGACCAGGAGGTAACACTAGGCATCTCAACAGCAGACAGACCAGGAGGTAACACTAGGCATCTCAACAGCAGACAGACCAGGAGGTAACACTAGGCATCTCAACAGCAGACAGACCAGGAGGTAACACTAGGCATCACAACAGCAGACAGACCAGGAGGTAACACTAGGCATCTCAACAGCAGACAGACCAGGAGGTAACACTAGGCATCTCAACAGCAGACAGACCAGGAGATAACACTAGGCATCTCAACAGCAGACAGACCAGGAGGTAACACTAGGCATCTCAACAGCAGACAGACCAGGAGGTAACACTAGGCATCTCAACAGCAGACAGACCAGGAGGTAACACTAGGCATCACAACGGCAGACAGACCAGGAGGTAACACTAGGCATCTCAAAAGCAGACAGACCAGGAGGTAACACTAGGCATCTCAAAAACAGACAGACCAGGAGGTAACACTAGGCATCTCAACAGCAGACAGACCAGGAGGTAACACTAGGCATCTCAACAGCAGACAGACCAGGAGGTAACACTAGGCATCTCAACAGCAGACAGAACAGGAGGTAACACTAGGCATCTCAACAGCTCCTGCCAGACAGACCAGGAGGTACCACTAGGCATCAAAACAGCAGACAGACCAGGAGGCAACACTAGGCATCTCAACAGCAGACAGACCAGGAGGTAACACTAGGCATCTCAACAGCTCCTGCCAGACAGACCAGGAGGTAACACTAGGCATCACAACAGCAGACAGACCAGGAGGTAACACTAGGCATCTCAACAGCTTCTGGCAGACAGACCAGGAGGTAACACTAGGCATCTCAACAGCAGACAGACCAGGAGGTAACGCTAGGCATCTCAACAGCAGACAGACCAGGAGGTAACACTAGGCATCACAACAGCAGACAGACCAGGAGGTAACACTAGGCCTCACAACGGCAGACAGACCAGGAGGTAACACTAGGCATCTCAACAGCAGACAGACCAGGAGGTAACACTAGGCATCTCAACAGCAGACAGACCAGGAGGTAACACTAGGCATCTCAACAGCAGACAGACCAGGAGGTAACACTAGGCATCTCAACTGCAGACAGACCAGGAGTTAACACTAGGCATCTCAACAGCTGCTGGCAGACAGACCAGGAGGTAACACTAGGCATCTCAACAGCTTCTGGCAGACAGACCAGGAGGTAATACCAGGCATCTCAACAGCAGACAGACCAGGAGGTAACACTAGGCATCTCAACAGCAGACAGACCAGGAGGTAACACTAGGCATCACAACAGCTCCAGGTAGACAGACCAGGAGGTAAAACTAGGCATCTCAACAGCAGACAGACCAGGAGGTAACACTCGGCATCTCAACAGCAGACAGACCAGGAGGTAACACTAGGCATCTCAACAGCAGACAGACCAGGAGGTAACACTAGGCATCTCAACAGCAGACAGACCAGGAGGTAACACTAGGCATCTCAACAGCAGACAGACCAGGAGGTAACACTAGGCATCACAACAGCTCCAGGTAGACAGACCAGGAGGTAACACTAGGCATCTCAACAGCAGACAGACCAGGAGGTAACACTAGGCATCTCAACAGCAGACAGACCAGGAGGTAACACTAGGCATCTCAACAGCAGACAGACCAGGAGGTAACACTAGGCATCTCAACTGCAGACAGACCAGGAGTTAACACTAGGCATCTCAACAGCTGCTGGCAGACAGACCAGGAGGTAACACTAGGCATCTCAACAGCTTCTGGCAGACAGACCAGGAGGTAACACCAGGCATCTCAACAGCAGACAGACCAGGAGGTAACCCTAGGCATCTCAACAGCAGACAGACCAGGAGGTAACACTAGGCATCACAACAGCTCCAGGTAGACAGACCAGGAGGTAACACTAGGCATCTCAACAGCAGACAGACCAGGAGGTAACACTAGGCATCTCAACAGCAGACTGACCAGGAGGTAACACTAGGCATCTCAACAGCAGACAGACCAGGAGGTAACACTAGGCATCTCAACAGCAGACAGACCAGGAGGTAACACTAGGCATCTCAACAGCAGACAGACCAGGAGGTAACACTAGGCATCACAACAGCTCAAGGTAGACAGACCAGGAGGTAACACTAGGCATCTCAACAGCAGAGGTAACACTAGGCATCTCAACAGCAGACAGACCAGGAGGTAACACTAGGCATCTCAACAGCAGACAGACCAGGAGGTAACACTAGGCATCTCAACAGCAGACAGACCAGGAGGTAACACTAGGCATCACAACAGCAGACAAAACAGGAGGTAACACTAGGCATCTCAACAGCAGACAGACCAGGAGGTAACACTAGGCATCTCAACAGCTTCTGGCAGACAGACCAGGAGGTAACACTAGGCATCTCAACAGCAGACAGACCAGGAGGCAACACTAGGAATCTCAACAGCAGACAGACCAGGAGGTAACACTAGGCATCTCAACAGCAGACAGACCAGGAGGTAACACTAGGCATCACAACAGCAGACAGACCAGGAGGTAACACTAGGCATCTCAACAGCAGACAGACCAGGAGGTAACACTAGGCATCTCAACAGCAGACAGACCAGGAGGTAACACTAGGCATCTCAACTGCAGACAGACCAGGAGTTAACACTAGGCATCTCAACAGCTGCTGGCAGACAGACCAGGAGGTAACACTAGGCATCTCAACAGCTTCTGGCAGACAGACCAGGAGGTAATACCAGGCATCTCAACAGCAGACAGACCAGGAGGTAACACTAGGCATCTCAACAGCAGACAGACCAGGAGGTAACACTAGGCATCACAACAGCAGACAGACCAGGAGGTAACACTAGTTATCTAAACAGCAGACAGACCAGGAGGTAACACTAGGCATCTCAACAGCAGACAGACCAGGAGGTAACACTAGGCATCTCAACAGCAGACAGACCAGGAGGTAACACTAGGCATCTCAACAGCTCCTGCCAGACAGACCAGGAGGTAACACTAGGCATCACAACAGCAGTCAGACCAGGAGGTAACACTAGGCATCTCAACAGCTTCTGGCAGACAGACCAGGAGGTAACACTAGGCATCTCAACAGCAGACAGACCAGGAGGTAACACTAGGCATCTCAACAGCAGACAGACCAGGAGGTAACACTAGGCATCTCAACAGCAGACAGACCAGGAGGTAACACTAGGCATCTCAACGGCTTCTGGCAGACAGACCAGGAGGTAACACTAGGCATCTCAACAGCAGACAGACCAGGAGGTAACACTAGGCATCTCAACAGCAGACAGACCAGGAGGTAACACTAGGCATCTCAACAGCAGACAGACCAGGAGGTAACACTAGGCATCTCAACAGCAGACAGACCAGGAGGTAACACTAGGCATCTCAACAGCAGACAGACCAGGAGGTAACACTAGGCATCTCAACAGCAGACAGACCAGGAGGTAACACTAGGCATCTCAACAGCAGACAGACCAGGAGGTAACACTAGGCATCTCAACAGCAGACAGTCCAGGAGGTAACACTAGGCATCTCAACAGCAGACAGACCAGGAGGTAACACTAGGCATCACAACAGCAGACAAAACAGGAGGTAACACTAGGCATCTCAACAGCAGACAGACCAGGAGGTAACACTAGGCATCTCAACAGCTTCTGGCAGACAGACCAGGAGGTAACACTAGGCATCTCAACAGCAGACAGACCAGGAGGCAACACTAGGAATCTCAACAGCAGACAGACCAGGAGGTAACACTAGGCATCTCAACAGCAGACAGACCAGGAGGTAACACTAGGCATCACAACAGCAGACAGACCAGGAGGTAACACTAGGCATCTCAACAGCAGACAGACCAGGAGGTAACACTAGGCATCTCAACAGCAGACAGACCAGGAGGTAACACTAGGCATCTCAACTGCAGACAGACCAGGAGTTAACACTAGGCATCTCAACAGCTGCTGGCAGACAGACCAGGAGGTAACACTAGGCATCTCAACAGCTTCTGGCAGACAGACCAGGAGGTAATACCAGGCATCTCAACAGCAGACAGACCAGGAGGTAACACTAGGCATCTCAACAGCAGACAGACCAGGAGGTAACACTAGGCATCACAACAGCAGACAGACCAGGAGGTAACACTAGTTATCTAAACAGCAGACAGACCAGGAGGTAACACTAGGCATCTCAACAGCAGACAGACCAGGAGGTAACACTAGGCATCTCAACAGCAGACAGACCAGGAGGTAACACTAGGCATCTCAACAGCTCCTGCCAGACAGACCAGGAGGTAACACTAGGCATCACAACAGCAGACAGACCAGGAGGTAACACTAGGCATCTCAACAGCTTCTGGCAGACAGACCAGGAGGTAACACTAGGCATCTCAACAGCAGACAGACCAGGAGGTAACACTAGGCATCTCAACAGCAGACAGACCAGGAGGTAACACTAGGCATCTCAACAGCAGACAGACCAGGAGGTAACACTAGGCATCTCAACGGCTTCTGGCAGACAGACCAGGAGGTAACACTAGGCATCTCAACAGCAGACAGACCAGGAGGTAACACTAGGCATCTCAACAGCAGACAGACCAGGAGGTAACACTAGGCATCTCAACAGCAGACAGACCAGGAGGTAACACTAGGCATCTCAACAGCAGACAGACCAGGAGGTAACACTAGGCATCTCAACAGCAGACAGACCAGGAGGTAACACTAGGCATCTCAACAGCAGACAGACCAGGAGGTAACACTAGGCATCTCAACAGCTCCTGCCAGACAGACCAGGAGGTAACACTAGGCATCACAACAGCAGACAGACCAGGAGGTAACACTAGGCATCTCAACAGCTTCTGGCAGACAGACCAGGAGGTAACACTAGGCATCTCAACAGCAGACAGACCAGGAGGTAACACTAGGCATCTCAACAGCAGACAGACCAGGAGGTAACACTAGGCATCTCAACAGCAGACAGACCAGGAGGTAACACTAGGCATCTCAAAAGCTTCTGGCAGACAGACCAGGAGGTAACACTAGGCATCTCAACAGCAGACAGACCAGGAGGTAACACTAGGCATCTCAACAGCAGACAGACCAGGAGGTAACACTAGGCATCTCAACAGCAGACAGACCAGGAGGTAACACTAGGCATCTCAACAGCAGACAGACCAGGAGGTAACACTAGGCATCTCAACAGCAGACAGACCAGGAGGTAACACTAGGCATCACAACAGCAGACAGACCAGGAGGTAACACTAGTTATCTCAACAGCAGACAGACCAGGAGGTAACACTAGGCATCTCAACAGCAGACAGACCAGGAGGTAACACTAGGCATCTCAACAGCAGACAGACCAGGAGGTAACACTAGGCATCTCAACAGCTCCTGCCAGACAGACCAGGAGGTAACACTAGGCATCACAACAGCAGACAGACCAGGAGGTAACACTAGGCATCTCAACAGCTTCTGGCAGACAGACCAGGAGGTAACACTAGGCATCTCAACAGCAGACAGACCAGGAGGTAACACTAGGCATCTCAACAGCAGACAGACCAGGAGGTAACACTAGGCATCTCAACAGCAGACAGACCAGGAGGTAACACTAGGCATCTCAACAGCTTCTGGCAGACAGACCAGGAGGTAACACTAGGCATCTCAACAGCAGACAGACCAGGAGGTAACACTAGGCATCTCAACAGCAGACAGACCAGGAGGTAACACTAGGCATCTCAACAGCAGACAGACCAGGAGGTAACACTAGGCATCTCAACAGCAGACAGACCAGGAGGTAACACTAGGCATCTCAACAGCAGACAGACCAGGAGGTAACACTAGGCATCTCAACAGCAGACAGACCAGGAGGTAACACTAGGCATCTCAACAGCAGACAGACCAGGAGGTAACACTAGGCATCTCAACAGCAGACAGACCAGGAGGTAACACTAGGCATCTCAACAGCAGACAGACCAGGAGGTAACACTAGGCATCTCAAAAGCTTCTGGCAGACAGACCAGGAGGTAACACTAGGCATCTCAACAGCAGACAGACCAGGAGGTAACACTAGGCATCTCAACAGCAGACAGACCAGGAGGTAACACTAGGCATCACAACAGCTCCAGGTAGACAGACCAGGAGGTAACACTAGGCATCTCAACAGCAGACAGACCAGGAGGTAACACTAGGCATCACAACAGCTCAAGGTAGACAGACCAGGAGGTAACACTAGGCATCTCAACAGCAGACAGACCAGGAGGTAACACTAGGCATCTCAACAGCAGACAGACCAGGAGGTAACACTAGGCATCTCAACTGCAGACAGACCAGGAGTTAACACTAGGCATCTCAACAGCTGCTGGCAGACAGACCAGGAGGTAACACTAGGCATCTCAACAGCTTCTGGCAGACAGACCAGGAGGTAACACCAGGCATCTCAACAGCAGACAGACCAGGAGGTAACACTAGGCATCTCAACAGCAGACAGACCAGGAGGTAACACTAGGCATCTCAACAGCAGACAGACCAGGAGGTAACACTAGGCATCTCAACAGCAGACAGACCAGGAGGTAACACTAGGCATCACAACAGCAGACAGACCAGGAGGTAACACTAGGCATCTCAACAGCAGACAGACCAGGAGGTAACACTAGGCATCTCAACAGCTTCTGGCAGACAGACCAGGAGGTAACACTAGGCATCTCAACAGCAGACAGACCAGGAGGAAACACTAGGAATCTCAACAGCAGACAGACCAGGAGGTAACACTAGGCATCACAACAGCAGACAGACCAGGAGGTAACACTAGGCATCACAACAGCAGACAGACCAGGAGGTAACACTAGGCATCTCAACAGAAGACACACCAGGAGGTAACACTAGGCATCTCAACAGCTTCTGGCAGACAGACCAGGAGGTAACACTAGGCATCTCAACAACAGACAGACCAGGAGGTAACACTAGGCATCTCAACAGCAGACAGACCAGGAGGTAACACTAGGCATCTCAACAGCAGACAGACCAGGAGGTAACACTAGGCATCTCAACAGCAGACAGACCAGGAGGTAACACTAGGCATCTCAACAGCTCCTGCCAGACAGACCAGGAGGTAACACTAGGCATCACAACAGCAGACAGACCAGAAGGCAACACTAGGAATCTCAACAGCAGACAGACCAGGAGGTAACACTAGGCATCACAACAGCAGACAGACCAGGAGGTAACACTAGGCATCTCAACAGCAGACAGACCAGGAGGTAACACTAGGCATCACAACAGCTCCAGGTAGACAGACCAGGAGGTAACACTAGGCAACACAACAGCAGACAGACCAGGAGGTAACACTAGGCATCTCAACAGAAGACACACCAGGAGGTAACACTAGGCATCTCACCAGCTTCTGGCAGACAGACCAGGAGGTAACACTAGGCATCTCAACAACAGACAGACCAGGAGGTAACACTAGGCATCTCAACAGCAGACAGACCAGGAGGTAACACTAGGCATCTCAACAGCAGACAGACCAGGAGGTAACACTAGGCATCTCAACAGCAGACAGACCAGGAGGTAACACTAGGCATCTCAACAGCTCCTGCCAGACAGACCAGGAGGTAACACTAGGCATCACAACAGCAGACAGACCAGGAGGCAACACTAGGAATCTCAACAGCAGACAGACCAGGAGGTAACACTAGGCATCACAACAGCAGACAGACCAGGAGGTAACACTAGGCATCTCAACAGCAGACAGACCAGGAGGTAACACTAGGCATCACAACAGCTCCAGGTAGACAGACCAGGAGGTAACACTAGGCATCTCAACAGCAGACAGACCAGGAGGTAACACTAGGCATCTCAACAGCAGACAGACCAGGAGGTAACACTAGGCATCTCAACAGCAGACAGACCAGGAGGTAACACTAGGCATCTCAACTGCAGACAGACCAGGAGTTAACACTAGGCATCTCAACAGCTGCTGGCAGACAGACCAGGAGGTAACACTAGGCATGTCAACAGCTTCTGGCAGACAGACCAGGAGGTAACACCAGGCATCTCAACAGCAGACAGACCAGGAGGTAACACTAGGCATCTCAACAGCAGACAGACCAGGAGGTAACACTAGGCATCACAACAGCTCCAGGTAGACAGACCAGGAGGTAACACTAGGCATCTCAACAGCAGACAGACCAGGAGGTAACACTAGGCATCTCAACAGCAGACAGACCAGGAGGTAACACTAGGCATCTCAACAGCAGACAGACCAGGAGGTAACACTAGGCATCTCAACAGCAGACAGACCAGGAGGTAACACTAGGCATCACAACAGCTCAAGGTAGACAGACCAGGAGGTAACACTAGGCATCTCAACAGCAGACAGACCAGGAGGTAACACTAGGCATCTCAACTGCAGACAGACCAGGAGTTAACACTAGGCATCTCAACAGCTGCTGGCAGACAGACCAGGAGGTAACACTAGGCATCTCAACATTTTCTGGCAGACAGACCAGGAGGTAACACCAGGCATCTCAACAGCAGACAGACCAGGAGGTAACACTAGGCATCTCAACAGCAGACAGACCAGGAGGTAACACTAGGCATCACAACAGCTCCAGGTAGACAGACCAGGAGGTAACACTAGGCATCTCAACAGCAGACAGACCAGGAGGTAACACTAGGCATCTCAACAGCAGACTGACCAGGAGGTAACACTAGGCATCTCAACAGCAGACAGACCAGGAGGTAACACTAGGCATCTCAACAGCAGACAGACCAGGAGGTAACACTAGGCAATTCAACAGCAGACAGACCAGGAGGTAACACTAGGCATCACAACAGCTCAAGGTAGACAGACCAGGAGGTAACACTAGGCATCTCAACAGCAGACAGACCAGGAGGTAACACTAGGCATCTCAACAGCAGAGGTAACACTAGGCATCTCAACAGCAGACAGACCAGGAGGTAACACTAGGCATCTCAACAGCAGACAGACCAGGAGGTAACACTAGGCATCTCAACAGCAGACAGACCAGGAGGTAACACTAGGCATCACAACAGCAGACAGACCAGGAGGTAACACTAGGCATCTCAACAGCAGACAGACCAGGAGGTAACACTAGGCATCTCAACAGCTTCTGGCAGACAGACCAGGAGGTAACACTAGGCATCTCAACAGCAGACAGACCAGGAGGCAACACTAGGCATCTCAACAGCAGACAGACCAGGAGGTAACACTAGGCATCTCAACAGCAGACAGACCAGGAGGTAACACTAGGCATCACAACAGCAGACAGACCAGGAGGTAACACTAGGCATCTCAACAGCAGACAGACCAGGAGGTAACACTAGGCATCTCAACAGCAGACAGACCAGGAGGTAACACTAGGCATCTCAACTGCAGACAGACCAGGAGTTAACACTAGGCATCTCAACAGCTGCTGGCAGACAGACCAGGAGGTAACACTAGGCATCTCAACAGCTTCTGGCAGACAGACCAGGAGGTAATACCAGGCATCTCAACAGCAGACAGACCAGGAGGTAACACTAGGCATATCAACAGCAGACAGACCAGGAGGTAACACTAGGCATCACAACAGCTCCAGGTAGACAGACCAGGAGGTAACACTAGGCATCTCAACAGCAGACAGACCAGGAGGTAACACTAGGCATCTCAACAGCAGACTGACCAGGAGGTAACACTAGGCATCTCAACAGCAGACAGACCAGGAGGTAACACTAGGCATCTCAACAGCAGACAGACCAGGAGGTAACACTAGGCATCTCAACAGCAGACAGACCAGGAGGTAACACTAGGCATCACAACAGCTCAAGGTAGACAGACCAGGAGGTAACACTAGGCATCTCAACAGCAGACAGACCAGGAGGTAACACTAGGCATCTCAACTGCAGACAGACCAGGAGTTAACAATAGGCATCTCAACAGCTGCTGGCAGACAGACCAGGAGGTAACACTAGGCATCTCAACATTTTCTGGCAGACAGACCAGGAGGTAACACCAGGCATCTCAACAGCAGACAGACCAGGAGGTAACACTAGGCATCTCAACAGCAGACAGACCAGGAGGTAACACTAGGCATCACAACTGCTCCAGGTAGACAGACCAGGAGGTAACACTAGGCATCTCAACAGCAGACAGACCAGGAGGTAACACTAGGCATCTCAACAGCAGACTGACCAGGAGGTAACACTAGGCATCTCAACAGCAGACAGACCAGGAGGTAACACTAGGCATCTCAACAGCAGACAGACCAGGAGGTAACACTAGGCAATTCAACAGCAGACAGACCAGGAGGTAACACTAGGCATCACAACAGCTCAAGGTAGACAGACCAGGAGGTAACACTAGGCATCTCAACAGCAGACAGACCAGGAGGTAACACTAGGCATCTCAACAGCAGAGGTAACACTAGGCATCTCAACAGCAGACAGACCAGGAGGTAACACTAGGCATCTCAACAGCAGACAGACCAGGAGGTAACACTAGGCATCTCAACAGCAGACAGACCAGGAGGTAACACTAGGCATCACAACAGCAGACAGACCAGGAGGTAACACTAGGCATCTCAACAGCAGACAGACCAGGAGGTAACACTAGGCATCTCAACAGCTTCTGGCAGACAGACCAGGAGGTAACACTAGGCATCTCAACAGCAGACAGACCAGGAGGCAACACTAGGCATCTCAACAGCAGACAGACCAGGAGGTAACACTAGGCATCTCAACAGCAGACAGACCAGGAGGTAACACTAGGCATCACAACAGCAGACAGACCAGGAGGTAACACTAGGCATCTCAACAGCAGACAGACCAGGAGGTAACACTAGGCATCTCAACAGCAGACAGACCAGGAGGTAACACTAGGCATCTCAACTGCAGACAGACCAGGAGTTAACACTAGGCATCTCAACAGCTGCTGGCAGACAGACCAGGAGGTAACACTAGGCATCTCAACAGCTTCTGGCAGACAGACCAGGAGGTAATACCAGGCATCTCAACAGCAGACAGACCAGGAGGTAACACTAGGCATATCAACAGCAGACAGACCAGGAGGTAACACTAGGCATCACAACAGCTCCAGGTAGACAGACCAGGAGGTAACACTAGGCATCTCAACAGCAGACAGACCAGGAGGTAACACTAGGCATCTCAACAGCAGACAGACCAGGAGGTAACACTAGGCATCTCAACAGCAGACAGACCAGGAGGTAACACTAGGCATCTCAACAGCAGACAGACCAGGAGGTAACACTAGGCATCTCAACAGCAGACAGACCAGGAGGTAACACTAGGCATCACAACAGCTCCAGGTAGACAGACCAGGAGGTAACACTAGGCATCTCAACAGCAGACAGACCAGGAGGTAACACTAGGCATCACAACAGCTCAAGGTAGACAGACCAGGAGGTAACACTAGGCATCTCAACAGCAGACAGACCAGGAGGTAACACTAGGCATCTCAACAGCAGACAGACCAGGATGTAACACTAGGCATCTCAACAGCAGACTGACCAGGAGGTAACACTAGGCATCTCAACAGCAGACAGACCAGGAGGTAACACTAGGCATCTCAACAGCAGACAGACCAGGAGGTAACACTAGGCATCTCAACAGCAGACAGACCAGGAGGTAACACTAGGCATCACAACAGCTCAAGGTAGACAGACCAGGAGGTACCACTAGGCATCTCAACAGCAGACAGACCAGGAGGTAACACTAGGCATCTCAACAGCAGAGGTAACACTAGGCATCTCAACAGCAGACAGACCAGGAGGTAACACTAGGCATCTCAACAGCAGACAGACCAGGAGGTAACACTAGGCATCTCAACAGCAGACAGACCAGGAGGTAACACTAGGCATCTCAACAGCAGACAGACCAGGAGGTAACACTAGGCATCTCAACAGCTTCTGGCAGACAGACCAGGAGGTAACACTAGACATCTCAACAGCAGACAGACCAGGAGGCAACACTAGGAATCTCAACAGCAGACAGACCAGGAGGTAACACTAGGCATCTCAACAGCAGACAGACCAGGAGGTAACACTAGGCATCACAACAGCAGACAGACCAGGAGGTAACACTAGGCATCTCAACAGCAGACAGACCAGGAGGTAACACTAGGCATCTCAACAGCAGACAGACCAGGAGATAACACTAGGCATCTCAACAGCAGACAGACCAGGAGGTAACACTAGGCATCTCAACAGCAGACAGACCAGGAGGTAACACTAGGCATCTCAACAGCAGACAGACCAGGAGGTAACACTAGGCATCACAACGGCAGACAGACCAGGAGGTAACACTAGGCATCTCAAAAGCAGACAGACCAGGAGGTAACACTAGGCATCTCAACAACAGACAGACCAGGAGGTAACACTAGGCATCTCAACAGCAGACAGACCAGGAGGTAACACTAGGCATCTCAACAGCAGACAGACCAGGAGGTAACACTAGGCATCTCAACAGCAGACAGACCAGGAGGTAACACTAGGCATCTCAACAGCTCCTGCCAGACAGACCAGGAGGTAACACTAGGCATCACAACAGCAGACAGACCAGGAGGCAACACTAGGCATCTCAACAGCAGACAGACCAGGAGGTAACACTAGGCATCTCAACAGCTCCTGCCAGACAGACCAGGAGGTAACACTAGGCATCACAACATCAGACAGACCAGGAGGTAACACTAGGCATCTCAACAGCAGACAGACCAGGAGGTAACACTAGGCATGTCAACTGCAGACAGACCAGGAGTTAACACTAGGCATCTCAACAGCTGCTGGCAGACAGACCAGGAGGTAACACTAGGCATCTCAACAGCTTCTGGCAGACAGACCAGGAGGTAATACCAGGTATCTCAACAGCAGACAGACCAGGAGGTAACACTAGGCATCTCAACAGCAGACAGACCAGGAGGTAACACTAGGCATCACAACAGCTCCAGGTAGACAGACCAGGAGGTAACACTAGGCATCTCAACAGCAGACAGACCAGGAGGTAACACTAGGCATCTCAACAGCAGACAGACCAGGAGGTAACACTAGGCATCTCAACAGCAGACAGACCAGGAGGTAACACTAGGCATCTCAACAGCAGACAGACCAGGAGGTAACACTAGGCATCACAACAGCTCCAGGTAGACAGACCAGGAGGTAACACTAGGCATCTCAACAGCAGACAGACCAGGAGGTAACACTAGGCATCTCAACAGCAGACAGACCAGGAGGTAACACTAGGCATCTCAACAGCAGACAGACCAGGAGGTAACACTAGGCATCTCAACAGCAGACAGACCAGGAGCTAACACTAGGCATTTCAACTGCAGACAGACCAGGAGTTAACACTAGGCATCTCAACAGCTGCTGGCAGACAGACCAGGAGGTAACACTAGGCATCACAACAGCAGACAGACCAGGAGGTAACACTAGGCATCTCAACAGCAGACAGACCAGGAGGTAACACTAGGCATCTCAACAGCAGACAGACCAGGAGAAAACACTAGGCATCTCAACAGCAGACAGACCAGGAGGTAACACTAGGCATCTCAACAGCAGACAGACCAGGAGGTAACACTAGGCATCTCAACAGCAGACAGACCAGGAGGTAACACTAGGCATCACAACGGCAGACAGACCAGGAGGTAACACTAGGCATCTCAAAAGCAGACAGACCAGGAGGTAACACTAGGCATCTCAACAACAGACAGACCAGGAGGTAACACTAGAAATCTCAACAGCAGACAGACCAGGAGGTAACACTAGGCATCTCAACAGCAGACAGACCAGGAGGTAACACTAGGCATCACAACGGCAGACAGACCAGGAGGTAACACTAGGCATCTCAACAGCAGACAGACCAGGAGGTAACACTAGGCATCTCAACAGCAGACAGACCAGGAGGTAACACTAGGCATTTCAACTGCAGACAGACCAGGAGTTAACACTAGGCATCTCAACAGCTGCTGGCAGACAGACCAGGAGGTAACACTAGGCATCACAACAGCAGACAGACCAGGAGGCAACAGTAGGCATCTCAACAGCAGACAGACCAGGAGGTAACACTAGGCATCTCAACAGCTCCTGCCAGACAGACCAGGAGGTAACACTAGGCATCACAACAGCAGACAGACCAGGAGGTAACACTAGGCATCTCAACAGCTTCTGGCAGACAGACCAGGAGGTAACACTAGGCATCTCAACAGCAGACAGACCAGGAGGTAACACTAGGCATCTCAACAGCAGACAGACCAGGAGGTAACACTAGGCATCACAACATCAGACAGACCAGGAGGTAACACTAGGCCTCACAACGGCAGACAGACCAGGAGGTAACCCTAGGCATCTCAACAGCAGACAGACCAGGAGGTAACACTAGGCATCTCAACAGCAGACAGACCAGGAGGTAACACTAGGCATCTCAACAGCAGACAGACCAGGAGGTAACACTAGGCATCTCAACAGCAGACAGACCAGGAGGTAACACTAGGCATCTCAACAGCAGACAGACCAGGAGGTAACACTAGGCATCACAACAGCTCCAGGTAGACAGACCAGGAGGTAACACTAGGCATCTCAACAGCAGACAGACCAGGAGGTAACACTAGGCATCTCAACAGCAGACAGACCAGGAGGTAACACTAGGCATTTCAACTGCAGACAGACCAGGAGTTAACACTAGGCATCTCAACAGCTGCTGGCAGACAGACCAGGAGGTAACACTAGGCATCTCAACAGCTTCTGGCAGACAGACCAGGAGGTAACACCAGGCATCTCAACAGCAGACAGACCAGGAGGTAACACTAGGCATCTCAACAGCAGACAGACCAGGAGGTAACACTAGGCATCTCAACAGCAGACAGACCAGGAGGTAACACTAGGCATCACAACAGCAGACAGACCAGGAGGTAACTCTAGGCATCTCAACAGCAGACAGACCAGGAGGTAACACTAGGCATCACAACAGCAGACAGACCAGGAGGTAACACTAGGCCTCACAACGGCAGACAGACCAGGAGGTAACCCTAGGCATCTCAACAGCAGACAGACCAGGAGGTAACACTAGGCATCTCAACAGCAGACAGACCAGGAGGTAACACTAGGCATCTCAACAGCAGACAGACCAGGAGGTAACACTAGGCATCTCAACTGCAGACAGACCAGGAGTTAACACTAGGCATCTCAACAGCTGCTGGCAGACAGACCAGGAGGTAACACTAGGCATCTCAACAGCTTCTGGCAGACAGACCAGGAGGTAATACCAGGTATCTCAACAGCAGACAGACCAGGAGGTAACACTAGGCATCTCAACAGCAGACAGACCAGGAGGTAACACTAGGCATCTCAACAGCAGACAGACCAGGAGGTAACACTAGGCATCTCAACAGCAGACAGACCAGGAGGTAACACTAGGCATCTCAACAGCAGACAGACCAGGAGGTAACACTAGGCATCTCAACAGCAGACAGACCAGGAGGTAACACTAGGCATCACAACAGCTCCAGGTAGACAGACCAGGAGGTAACACTAGGCATCTCAACAGCAGACAGACCAGGAGGTAACACTAGGCATCTCAACAGCAGACAGACCAGGAGGTAACACTAGGCATCTCAACAGCTTCTGGCAGACAGACCAGGAGGTAACACTAGGCATCTCAACAGCAGACAGACCAGGAGGTAACACTAGGCATCTCAACAGCAGACAGACCAGGAGGTAACACTAGGCATCACAACATCAGACAGACCAGGAGGTAACACTAGGCCTCACAACGGCAGACAGACCAGGAGGTAACCCTAGGCATCTCAACAGCAGACAGACCAGGAGGTAACACTAGGCATCTCAACAGCAGACAGACCAGGAGGTAACACTAGGCATCTCGACAGCAGACAGACCAGGAGGTAACACTAGGCATCTCAACTGCAGACAGACCAGGAGTTAACACTAGGCATCTCAACAGCTGCTGGCAGACAGACCAGGAGGTAACACTAGGCATCTCAACAGCTTCTGGCAGACAGACCAGGAGGTAATACCAGGTATCTCAACAGCAGACAGACCAGGAGGTAACACTAGGCATCTCAACAGCAGACAGACCAGGAGGTAACACTAGGCATCACAACAGCTCCAGGTAGACAGACCAGGAGGTAACACTAGGCATCTCAACAGCAGACAGACCAGGAGGTAACACTAGGCATCTCAACAGCAGACAGACCAGGAGGTAACACTAGGCATCTCAACAGCAGACAGACCAGGAGGTAACACTAGGCATCTCAACAGCAGACAGACCAGGAGGTAACACTAGGCATCTCAACAGCAGACAGACCAGGAGGTAACACTAGGCATCACAACAGCTCCAGGTAGACAGACCAGGAGGTAACACTAGGCATCTCAACAGCAGACAGACCAGGAGGTAACACTAGGCATCTCAACAGCAGACAGACCAGGAGGTAACACTAGGCATCTCAACAGCAGACAGACCAGGAGGTAACACTAGGCATTTCAACTGCAGACAGACCAGGAGTTAACACTAGGCATCTCAACAGCTGCTGGCAGACAGACCAGGAGGTAACACTAGGCATCTCAACAGCTTCTGGCAGACAGACCAGGAGGTAACACCAGGCATCTCAACAGCAGACAGACCAGGAGGTAACACTAGGCATCTCAACAGCAGACAGACCAGGAGGTAACACTAGGCATCTCAACAGCAGACAGACCAGGAGGTAACACTAGGCATCACAACAGCAGACAGACCAGGAGGTAACACTAGGCATCTCAACAGCAGACAGACCAGGAGGTAACACTAGGCATCACAACAGCAGACAGACCAGGAGGTAACACTAGGCCTCACAACGGCAGACAGACCTGGAGGTAACCCTAGGCATCTCAACAGCAGACAGACCAGGAGGTAACACTAGGCATCTCAACAGCAGACAGACCAGGAGGTAACACTAGGCATCTCAACAGCAGACAGACCAGGAGGTAACACTAGGCATCTCAACTGCAGACAGACCAGGAGTTAACACTAGGCATCTCAACAGCTGCTGGCAGACAGACCAGGAGGTAACACTAGGCATCTCAACAGCTTCTGGCAGACAAAACAGGAGGTAATACCAGGCATCTCAACAGCAGACAGACCAGGAGGTAACACTAGGCATCTCAACAGCAGACAGACCAGGAGGTAACACTAGGCATCTCAACAGCAGACAGACCAGGAGGTAACACTAGGCATCTCAACAGCAGACAGACCAGGAGGTAACACTAGGCATCTCAACAGCTGCTGGCAGACAGACCAGGAGGTAACACTAGGCATCTCAACAGCTTCTGGCAGACAGACCAGGAGGTAACACCAGGCATCTCAACAGCAGACAGACCAGGAGGTAACACTAGGCATCTCAACAGCAGACAGACCAGGAGGTAACACTAGGCATCTCAACAGCAGACAGACCAGGAGGTAACACTAGGCATCACAACAGCAGACAGACCAGGAGGTAACACTAGGCCTCACAACGGCAGACAGACCAGGAGGTAACCCTAGGCATCTCAACAGCAGACAGACGAGGAGGTAACACTAGGCATCTCAACAGCAGACAGACCAGGATGTAACACTAGGCATCTCAACAGCTCCAGGTAGACAGACCAGGAGGTAACACTAGGCATCTCAACAGCAGACAGACCAGGAGGTAACACTAGGCATCTCAACAGCAGACAGACCAGGAGGTAACACTAGGCATCACAACAGCAGACAGACCAGGAGGTAACACTAGGCATCTCAACAGCAGACAGACCAGGAGGTAACACTAGGCATCTCAACAGCAGACAGACCAGGAGGTAACACTAGGCATCACAACAGCTCCAGGTAGACAGACCAGGAGGTAACACTAGGCATCTCAACAGCAGACAGACCAGGAGGTAACACTAGGCATCTCAACAGCAGACAGACCAGGAGGTAACACTAGGCATCTCAACAGCAGACAGACCAGGAGGTAACACTAGGCATTTCAACTGCAGACAGACCAGGAGTTAACACTAGGCATCTCAACAGCTGCTGGCAGACAGACCAGGAGGTAACACTAGGCATCTCAACAGCTTCTGGCAGACAGACCAGGAGGTAACACCAGGCATCTCAACAGCAGACAGACCAGGAGGTAACACTAGGCATCTCAACAGCAGACAGACCAGGAGGTAACACTAGGCATCACAACAGCTCCAGGTAGACAGACCAGGAGGTAACACTAGGCATCTCAACAGCAGACAGACCAGGAGGTAACACTAGGCATCTCAACAGCAGACTGACCAGGAGGTAACACTAGGCATCTCAACAGCAGACAGACCAGGAGGTAACACTAGGCATCTCAACAGCAGACAGACCAGGAGTTAACACTAGGCATCTCAACAGCAGACAGACCAGGAGGTAACACTAGGCATCACAACAGCTCAAGGTAGACAGACCAGGAGGTAACACTAGGCATCTCAACAGCAGACAGAACAGGAGGTAACACTAGGCATCTCAACAGCAGAGGTAACCCTAGGCATCTCAACAGCAGACAGACCAGGAGGTAACACTAGGCATCTCAACAGCAGACAGACCAGGAGGTAACACTAGGCATCTCAACAGCAGACAGACCAGGAGGTAACACTAGGCATCACAACAGCAGACAGACCAGGAGGTAACACTAGGCATCTCAACAGCAGACAGACCAGGAGGTAACACTAGGCATCTCAACAGCTTCTGGCAGACAGACCAGGAGGTAACACTAGGCATCTCAACAGCAGACAGACCAGGAGGCAACACTAGGAATCTCAACAGCAGACAGACCAGGAGGTAACACTAGGCATCTCAACAGCAGACAGACCAGGAGGTAACACTAGGCATCACAACAGCAGACAGACCAGGAGGTAACACTAGGCATCTCAACAGCAGACAGACCAGGAGATAACACTAGGCATCTCAACAGCAGACAGACCAGGAGGTAACACTAGGCATCTCAACAGCAGACAGACCAGGAGGTAACACTAGGCATCTCAACAGCAGACAGACCAGGAGGTAACACTAGGCATCACAACGGCAGACAGACCAGGAGGTAACACTAGGCATCTCAAAAGCAGACAGACCAGGAGGTAACACTAGGCATCTCAACAACAGACAGACCAGGAGGTAACACTAGGCATCTCAACAGCAGACAGACCAGGAGGTAACACTAGGCATCTCAACAGCAGACAGACCAGGAGGTAACACTAGGCATCTCAACAGGTAGACAGACCAGGAGGTAACACTAGGCATCACAACGGCAGACAGACCAGGAGGTAACACTAGGCATCTCAAAAGCAGACAGACCAGGAGGTAACACTAGGCATCTCAACAGCAGACAGACCAGGAGGTAACACTAGGCATCTCAACAGCTCCTGCCAGACAGACCAGGAGGTAACACTAGGCATCACAACAGCAGACAGACCAGGAGGCAACACTAGGCATCTCAACAGCAGACAGACCAGGAGGTAACACTAGGCATCTCAACAGCAGACAGACCAGGAGGTAACACTAGGCATCACAACAGCTCCAGGTAGACAGACCAGGAGGTAACACTAGGCATCTCAACAGCAGACAGACCAGGAGGTAACACTAGGCATCTCAACAGCAGACAGACCAGGAGGTAACACTAGGCATTTCAACTGCAGACAGACCAGGAGTTAACACTAGGCATCTCAACAGCTGCTGGCAGACAGACCAGGAGGTAACACTAGGCATCTCAACAGCTTCTGGCAGACAGACCAGGAGGTAACACCAGGCATCTCAACAGCAGACAGACCAGGAGGTAACACTAGGCATCTCAACAGCAGACAGACCAGGAGGTAACACTAGGCATCTCAACAGCAGACAGACCAGGAGGTAACACTAGGCATCACAACAGCAGACAGACCAGGAGGTAACTCTAGGCATCTCAACAGCAGACAGACCAGGAGGTAACACTAGGCATCACAACAGCAGACAGACCAGGAGGTAACACTAGGCCTCACAACGGCAGACAGACCAGGAGGTAACCCTAGGCATCTCAACAGCAGACAGACCAGGAGGTAACACTAGGCATCTCAACAGCAGACAGACCAGGAGGTAACACTAGGCATCTCAACAGCAGACAGACCAGGAGGTAACACTAGGCATCTCAACTGCAGACAGACCAGGAGTTAACACTAGGCATCTCAACAGCTGCTGGCAGACAGACCAGGAGGTAACACTAGGCATCTCAACAGCTTCTGGCAGACAGACCAGGAGGTAATACCAGGTATCTCAACAGCAGACAGACCAGGAGGTAACACTAGGCATCTCAACAGCAGACAGACCAGGAGGTAACACTAGGCATCTCAACAGCAGACAGACCAGGAGGTAACACTAGGCATCTCAACAGCAGACAGACCAGGAGGTAACACTAGGCATCTCAACAGCAGACAGACCAGGAGGTAACACTAGGCATCTCAACAGCAGACAGACCAGGAGGTAACACTAGGCATCACAACAGCTCCAGGTAGACAGACCAGGAGGTAACACTAGGCATCTCAACAGCAGACAGACCAGGAGGTAACACTAGGCATCTCAACAGCAGACAGACCAGGAGGTAACACTAGGCATCTCAACAGCTTCTGGCAGACAGACCAGGAGGTAACACTAGGCATCTCAACAGCAGACAGACCAGGAGGTAACACTAGGCATCTCAACAGCAGACAGACCAGGAGGTAACACTAGGCATCACAACATCAGACAGACCAGGAGGTAACACTAGGCCTCACAACGGCAGACAGACCAGGAGGTAACCCTAGGCATCTCAACAGCAGACAGACCAGGAGGTAACACTAGGCATCTCAACAGCAGACAGACCAGGAGGTAACACTAGGCATCTCGACAGCAGACAGACCAGGAGGTAACACTAGGCATCTCAACTGCAGACAGACCAGGAGTTAACACTAGGCATCTCAACAGCTGCTGGCAGACAGACCAGGAGGTAACACTAGGCATCTCAACAGCTTCTGGCAGACAGACCAGGAGGTAATACCAGGTATCTCAACAGCAGACAGACCAGGAGGTAACACTAGGCATCTCAACAGCAGACAGACCAGGAGTTAACACTAGGCATCACAACAGCTCCAGGTAGACAGACCAGGAGGTAACACTAGGCATCTCAACAGCAGACAGACCAGGAGGTAACACTAGGCATCTCAACAGCAGACAGACCAGGAGGTAACACTAGGCATCTCAACAGCAGACAGACCAGGAGGTAACACTAGGCATCTCAACAGCAGACAGACCAGGAGGTAACACTAGGCATCTCAACAGCAGACAGACCAGGAGGTAACACTAGGCATCACAACAGCTCCAGGTAGACAGGCCAGGAGGTAACACTAGGCATCTCAACAGCAGACAGACCAGGAGGTAACACTAGGCATCTCAACAGCAGACAGACCAGGAGGTAACACTAGGCATTTCAACTGCAGACAGACCAGGAGTTAACACTAGGCATCTCAACAGCTGCTGGCAGACAGACCAGGAGGTAACACTAGGCATCTCAACAGCTTCTGGCAGACAGACCAGGAGGTAACACCAGGCATCTCAACAGCAGACAGACCAGGAGGTAACACTAGGCATCTCAACAGCAGACAGACCAGGAGGTAACACTAGGCATCTCAACAGCAGACAGACCAGGAGGTAACACTAGGCATCACAACAGCAGACAGACCAGGAGGTAACTCTAGGCATCTCAACAGCAGACAGACCAGGAGGTAACACTAGGCATCACAACAGCAGACAGACCAGGAGGTAACACTAGGCCTCACAACGGCAGACAGACCAGGAGGTAACCCTAGGCATCTCAACAGCAGACAGACCAGGAGGTAACACTAGGCATCTCAACAGCAGACAGACCAGGAGGTAACACTAGGCATCTCAACAGCAGACAGACCAGGAGGTAACACTAGGCATCTCAACTGCAGACAGACCAGGAGTTAACACTAGGCATCTCAACAGCTGCTGGCAGACAGACCAGGAGGTAACACTAGGCATCTCAACAGCTTCTGGCAGACAGACCAGGAGGTAATACCAGGTATCTCAACAGCAGACAGACCAGGAGGTAACACTAGGCATCTCAACAGCAGACAGACCAGGAGGTAACACTAGGCATCTCAACAGCAGACAGACCAGGAGGTAACACTAGGCATCTCAACAGCAGACAGACCAGGAGGTAACACTAGGCATCTCAACAGCAGACAGACCAGGAGGTAACACTAGGCATCTCAACAGCAGACAGACCAGGAGGTAACACTAGGCATCACAACAGCTCCAGGTAGACAGACCAGGAGGTAACACTAGGCATCTCAACAGCAGACAGACCAGGAGGTAACACTAGGCATCTCAACAGCAGACAGACCAGGAGGTAACACTAGGCATCTCAACAGCTTCTGGCAGACAGACCAGGAGGTAACACTAGGCATCTCAACAGCAGACAGACCAGGAGGTAACACTAGGCATCTCAACAGCAGACAGACCAGGAGGTAACACTAGGCATCACAACATCAGACAGACCAGGAGGTAACACTAGGCCTCACAACGGCAGACAGACCAGGAGGTAACCCTAGGCATCTCAACAGCAGACAGACCAGGAGGTAACACTAGGCATCTCAACAGCAGACAGACCAGGAGGTAACACTAGGCATCTCGACAGCAGACAGACCAGGAGGTAACACTAGGCATCTCAACTGCAGACAGACCAGGAGTTAACACTAGGCATCTCAACAGCTGCTGGCAGACAGACCAGGAGGTAACACTAGGCATCTCAACAGCTTCTGGCAGACAGACCAGGAGGTAATACCAGGTATCTCAACAGCAGACAGACCAGGAGGTAACACTAGGCATCTCAACAGCAGACAGACCAGGAGGTAACACTAGGCATCACAACAGCTCCAGGTAGACAGACCAGGAGGTAACACTAGGCATCTCAACAGCAGACAGACCAGGAGGTAACACTAGGCATCTCAACAGCAGACAGACCAGGAGGTAACACTAGGCATCTCAACAGCAGACAGACCAGGAGGTAACACTAGGCATCTCAACAGCAGACAGACCAGGAGGTAACACTAGGCATCTCAACAGCAGACAGACCAGGAGGTAACACTAGGCATCACAACAGCTCCAGGTAGACAGGCCAGGAGGTAACACTAGGCATCTCAACAGCAGACAGACCAGGAGGTAACACTAGGCATCTCAACAGCAGACAGACCAGGAGGTAACACTAGGCATTTCAACTGCAGACAGACCAGGAGTTAACACTAGGCATCTCAACAGCTGCTGGCAGACAGACCAGGAGGTAACACTAGGCATCTCAACAGCTTCTGGCAGACAGACCAGGAGGTAACACCAGGCATCTCAACAGCAGACAGACCAGGAGGTAACACTAGGCATCTCAACAGCAGACAGACCAGGAGGTAACACTAGGCATCTCAACAGCAGACAGACCAGGAGGTAACACTAGGCATCACAACAGCAGACAGACCAGGAGGTAACTCTAGGCATCTCAACAGCAGACAGACCAGGAGGTAACACTAGGCATCACAACAGCAGACAGACCAGGAGGTAACACTAGGCCTCACAACGGCAGACAGACCAGGAGGTAACCCTAGGCATCTCAACAGCAGACAGACCAGGAGGTAACACTAGGCATCTCAACAGCAGACAGACCAGGAGGTAACACTAGGCATCTCAACAGCAGACAGACCAGGAGGTAACACTAGGCATCTCAACTGCAGACAGACCAGGAGTTAACACTAGGCATCTCAACAGCTGCTGGCAGACAGACCAGGAGGTAACACTAGGCATCTCAACAGCTTCTGGCAGACAGACCAGGAGGTAATACCAGGTATCTCAACAGCAGACAGACCAGGAGGTAACACTAGGCATCTCAACAGCAGACAGACCAGGAGGTAACACTAGGCATCTCAACAGCAGACAGACCAGGAGGTAACACTAGGCATCTCAACAGCAGACAGACCAGGAGGTAACACTAGGCATCTCAACAGCAGACAGACCAGGAGGTAACACTAGGCATCTCAACAGCAGACAGACCAGGAGGTAACACTAGGCATCACAACAGCTCCAGGTAGACAGACCAGGAGGTAACACTAGGCATCTCAACAGCAGACAGACCAGGAGGTAACACTAGGCATCTCAACAGCAGACAGACCAGGAGGTAACACTAGGCATCTCAACAGCAGACAGACCAGGAGGTAACACTAGGCATTTCAACTGCAGACAGACCAGGAGTTAACACTAGGCATCTCAACAGCTGCTGGCAGACAGACCAGGAGGTAACACTAGGCATCTCAACAGCTTCTGGCAGACAGACCAGGAGGTAACACCAGGCATCTCAACAGCAGACAGACCAGGAGGTAACACTAGGCATCTCAACAGCAGACAGACCAGGAGGTAACACTAGGCATCTCAACAGCAGACAGACCAGGAGGTAACACTAGGCATCACAACAGCAGACAGACCAGGAGGTAACACTAGGCATCTCAACAGCAGACAGACCAGGAGGTAACACTAGGCATCACAACAGCAGACAGACCAGGAGGTAACACTAGGCCTCACAACGGCAGACAGACCTGGAGGTAACCCTAGGCATCTCAACAGCAGACAGACCAGGAGGTAACACTAGGCATCTCAACAGCAGACAGACCAGGAGGTAACACTAGGCATCTCAACAGCAGACAGACCAGGAGGTAACACTAGGCATCTCAACTGCAGACAGACCAGGAGTTAACACTAGGCATCTCAACAGCTGCTGGCAGACAGACCAGGAGGTAACACTAGGCATCTCAACAGCTTCTGGCAGACAAAACAGGAGGTAATACCAGGCATCTCAACAGCAGACAGACCAGGAGGTAACACTAGGCATCTCAACAGCAGACAGACCAGGAGGTAACACTAGGCATCTCAACAGCAGACAGACCAGGAGGTAACACTAGGCATCTCAACAGCAGACAGACCAGGAGGTAACACTAGGCATCTCAACAGCTGCTGGCAGACAGACCAGGAGGTAACACTAGGCATCTCAACAGCTTCTGGCAGACAGACCAGGAGGTAACACCAGGCATCTCAACAGCAGACAGACCAGGAGGTAACACTAGGCATCTCAACAGCAGACAGACCAGGAGGTAACACTAGGCATCTCAACAGCAGACAGACCAGGAGGTAACACTAGGCATCACAACAGCAGACAGACCAGGAGGTAACACTAGGCCTCACAACGGCAGACAGACCAGGAGGTAACCCTAGGCATCTCAACAGCAGACAGACGAGGAGGTAACACTAGGCATCTCAACAGCAGACAGACCAGGATGTAACACTAGGCATCTCAACAGCTCCAGGTAGACAGACCAGGAGGTAACACTAGGCATCTCAACAGCAGACAGACCAGGAGGTAACACTAGGCATCTCAACAGCAGACAGACCAGGAGGTAACACTAGGCATCACAACAGCAGACAGACCAGGAGGTAACACTAGGCATCTCAACAGCAGACAGACCAGGAGGTAACACTAGGCATCTCAACAGCAGACAGACCAGGAGGTAACACTAGGCATCACAACAGCTCCAGGTAGACAGACCAGGAGGTAACACTAGGCATCTCAACAGCAGACAGACCAGGAGGTAACACTAGGCATCTCAACAGCAGACAGACCAGGAGGTAACACTAGGCATCTCAACAGCAGACAGACCAGGAGGTAACACTAGGCATTTCAACTGCAGACAGACCAGGAGTTAACACTAGGCATCTCAACAGCTGCTGGCAGACAGACCAGGAGGTAACACTAGGCATCTCAACAGCTTCTGGCAGACAGACCAGGAGGTAACACCAGGCATCTCAACAGCAGACAGACCAGGAGGTAACACTAGGCATCTCAACAGCAGACAGACCAGGAGGTAACACTAGGCATCACAACAGCTCCAGGTAGACAGACCAGGAGGTAACACTAGGCATCTCAACAGCAGACAGACCAGGAGGTAACACTAGGCATCTCAACAGCAGACTGACCAGGAGGTAACACTAGGCATCTCAACAGCAGACAGACCAGGAGGTAACACTAGGCATCTCAACAGCAGACAGACCAGGAGTTAACACTAGGCATCTCAACAGCAGACAGACCAGGAGGTAACACTAGGCATCACAACAGCTCAAGGTAGACAGACCAGGAGGTAACACTAGGCATCTCAACAGCAGACAGAACAGGAGGTAACACTAGGCATCTCAACAGCAGAGGTAACCCTAGGCATCTCAACAGCAGACAGACCAGGAGGTAACACTAGGCATCTCAACAGCAGACAGACCAGGAGGTAACACTAGGCATCTCAACAGCAGACAGACCAGGAGGTAACACTAGGCATCACAACAGCAGACAGACCAGGAGGTAACACTAGGCATCTCAACAGCAGACAGACCAGGAGGTAACACTAGGCATCTCAACAGCTTCTGGCAGACAGACCAGGAGGTAACACTAGGCATCTCAACAGCAGACAGACCAGGAGGCAACACTAGGAATCTCAACAGCAGACAGACCAGGAGGTAACACTAGGCATCTCAACAGCAGACAGACCAGGAGGTAACACTAGGCATCACAACAGCAGACAGACCAGGAGGTAACACTAGGCATCTCAACAGCAGACAGACCAGGAGATAACACTAGGCATCTCAACAGCAGACAGACCAGGAGGTAACACTAGGCATCTCAACAGCAGACAGACCAGGAGGTAACACTAGGCATCTCAACAGCAGACAGACCAGGAGGTAACACTAGGCATCACAACGGCAGACAGACCAGGAGGTAACACTAGGCATCTCAAAAGCAGACAGACCAGGAGGTAACACTAGGCATCTCAACAACAGACAGACCAGGAGGTAACACTAGGCATCTCAACAGCAGACAGACCAGGAGGTAACACTAGGCATCTCAACAGCAGACAGACCAGGAGGTAACACTAGGCATCTCAACAGGTAGACAGACCAGGAGGTAACACTAGGCATCACAACGGCAGACAGACCAGGAGGTAACACTAGGCATCTCAAAAGCAGACAGACCAGGAGGTAACACTAGGCATCTCAACAGCAGACAGACCAGGAGGTAACACTAGGCATCTCAACAGCTCCTGCCAGACAGACCAGGAGGTAACACTAGGCATCACAACAGCAGACAGACCAGGAGGCAACACTAGGCATCTCAACAGCAGACAGACCAGGAGGTAACACTAGGCATCTCAACAGCTCCTGCCAGACAGACCAGGAGGTAACACTAGGCATCACAACAGCAGACAGACCAGGAGGTAACACTAGGCATCTCAACAGCTTCTGGCAGACAGACCAGGAGGTAACACTAGGCATCTCAACAGCAGACAGACCAGGAGGTAACACTAGGCATCTCAAAAGCAGACAGACCAGGAGGTAACACTAGGCATCACAACAGCAGACAGACCAGGAGGTAACACTAGGCCTCACAACGGCAGACAGACCAGGAGGTAACACTAGGCATCTCAACAGCAGACAGACCAGGAGGTAACACTAGGCATCTCAACAGCAGACAGACCAGGAGGTAACACTAGGCATCTCAACAGCAGACAGACCAGGATGTAACACTAGGCATCTCAACTGCAGACAGACCAGGAGTTAACACTAGGCATCTCAACAGCTGCTGGCAGACAGACCAGGAGGTAACACTAGGCATCTCAACAGCTTCTGGCAGACAGACCAGGAGGTAATACCAGGCATCTCAACAGCTGACAGACCAGGAGGTAACACTAGGCATCTCAACAGCAGACAGACCAGGAGGTAACACTAGGCATCTCAACAGCTTCTGGCAGACAGACCAGGAGGTAACACTAGGCATCTCAACAGCAGACAGACCAGGAGGTAACACTATGCATCTCAACAGCAGACAGACCAGGAGGTAACACTAGGCATCTCAACAGCAGACAGACCAGGAGGTAACACTAGGCATCTCAACAGCAGACAGACCAGGAGGTAACACTAGGCATCTCAACAGCAGACAGACCAGGAGGTAACACTAGGCATCACAACAGCAGAAAGACCAGGAGGTAACACTAGGCATCTCAACAGCAGACAGACCAGGAGGTAACACTAGGCATCTCAACAGCTTCTGGCAGACAGACCAGGAGGTAACACTAGGCATCTCAACAGCAGACAGACCAGGAGGCAACACTAGGAATCTCAACAGCAGACAGACCAGGAGGTAACACTAGGCATCTCAACAGCAGACAGACCAGGAGGTAACACTAGGCATCACAACAGCAGACAGACCAGGAGGTAACACTAGGCATCTCAACAGCAGACAGACCAGGAGATAACACTAGGCATCTCAACAGCAGACAGACCAGGAGGTAACACTAGGCATCTCAACAGCAGACAGACCAGGAGGTAACACTAGGCATCTCAACAGCAGACAGACCAGGAGGTAACACTAGGCATCACAACGGCAGACAGACCAGGAGGTAACACTAGGCATCTCAAAAGCAGACAGACCAGGAGGTAACACTAGGCATCTCAACAACAGACAGACCAGGAGGTAACACTAGGCATCTCAACAGCAGACAGACCAGGAGGTAACACTAGGCATCTCAACAGCAGACAGACCAGGAGGTAACACTAGGCATCTCAACAGGTAGACAGACCAGGAGGTAACACTAGGCATCACAACGGCAGACAGACCAGGAGGTAACACTAGGCATCTCAAAAGCAGACAGACCAGGAGGTAACACTAGGCATCTCAACAGCAGACAGACCAGGAGGTAACACTAGGCATCTCAACAGCTCCTGCCAGACAGACCAGGAGGTAACACTAGGCATCACAACAGCAGACAGACCAGGAGGCAACACTAGGCATCTCAACAGCAGACAGACCAGGAGGTAACACTAGGCATCTCAAAAGCTCCTGCCAGACAGACCAGGAGGTAACACTAGGCATCACAACAGCAGACAGACCAGGAGGTAACACTAGGCATCTCAACAGCTTCTGGCAGACAGACCAGGAGGTAACACTAGGCATCTCAACAGCAGACAGACCAGGAGGTAACACTAGGCATCTCAACAGCAGACAGACCAGGAGGTAACACTAGGCATCACAACAGCAGACAGACCAGGAGGTAACACTAGGCCTCACAACGGCAGACAGACCAGGAGGTAACACTAGGCATCTCAACAGCAGACAGACCAGGAGGTAACACTAGGCATCTCAACAGCAGACAGACCAGGAGGTAACACTAGGCATCTCAACAGCAGACAGACCAGGATGTAACACTAGGCATCTCAACTGCAGACAGACCAGGAGTTAACACTAGGCATCTCAACAGCTGCTGGCAGACAGACCAGGAGGTAACACTAGGCATCTCAACAGCTTCTGGCAGACAGACCAGGAGGTAATACCAGGCATCTCAACAGCTGACAGACCAGGAGGTAACACTAGGCATCTCAACAGCAGACAGACCAGGAGGTAACACTAGGCATCTCAACAGCTTCTGGCAGACAGACCAGGAGGTAACACTAGGCATCTCAACAGCAGACAGACCAGGAGGTAACACTATGCATCTCAACAGCAGACAGACCAGGAGGTAACACTAGGCATATCAACAGCAGACAGACCAGGAAGTAACACTAGGCATCTCAACAGCAGACAGACCAGGAGGTGACACTAGGCATCACAACAGCAGACAGACCAGGAGGTAACACTAGGCATCTCAACAGCAGACAGACCAGGAGGTAACACTAGGCATCTCAACAGCAGACAGACCAGGAGATAACACTAGGCATCTCAACAGCAGACAGACCAGGAGGTAACACTAGGCATCTCAACAGCAGACAGACCAGGAGGTAACACTAGGCATCTCAACAGCAGACAGACCAGGAGGTAACACTAGGCATCTCAACAGTTCCAGGTAGACAGACCAGGAGGTAACACTAGGCATCTCAACAGCAGACAGACCAGGAGGTAACACTAGGAATCTCAACAGCAGACAGACCAGGAGGTAACACTAGGCATCTCAACAGCAGACAGACCAGGAGGTAACACTAGGCATCTCAACAGCAGACAGACCAGGAGGTAACACTAGGCATCACAACCGCTCAAGGTAGACAGACCAGGAGGTAACACTAGGCATCTCAACAGAAGACAGACCAGGAGGTAACACTAGGCATCTCAACAGCAGACAATCCAGGAGGTAACACTAGGCATCTCAACAGCAGACAGACCAGGAGGTAACACTAGGCATCTCAACAGCTTCTGGCAGAGAGACCAGGAGGTAACACTAGGCATCTCAACAGCAGACAGACCAGGAGGCAACACTAGGAATCTCAACAGCAGACAGACCAGGAGGTAACACTAGGCATCACAACAGCAGAAAGACCAGGAGGTAACACTAGGCATCACAACAGCAGACAGACCAGGAGGTAACACTAGGCATCTCAACAGCAGACAGACCAGGAGTTAACACTAGGCATCTCAACAGCTGCTGGCAGACAGACCAGGAGGTAACACTAGGCATCTCAACAGCTTCTGGCAGACAGACCAGGAGGTAATACCAGGCATCTCAACAGCAGACAGACCAGGAGGTGACACTAGGCATCACAACAGCAGACAGACCAGGAGGTAACACTAGGCATCTCAACAGCAGACAGACCAGGAGGTAACACTAGGCATCTCAACAGCAGACAGACCAGGAGATAACACTAGGCATCTCAACAGCAGACAGACCAGGAGGTAACACTAGGCATCTCAACAGCAGACAGACCAGGAGGTAACACTAGGCATCTCAACAGCAGACAGACCAGGAGGTAACACTAGGCATCTCAACAGTTCCAGGTAGACAGACCAGGAGGTAACACTAGGCATCTCAACAGCAGACAGACCAGGAGGTAACACTAGGAATCTCAACAGCAGACAGACCAGGAGGTAACACTAGGCATCTCAACAGCAGACAGACCAGGAGGTAACACTAGGCATCTCAACAGCAGACAGACCAGGAGGTAACACTAGGCATCACAACCGCTCAAGGTAGACAGACCAGGAGGTAACACTAGGCATCTCAACAGAAGACAGACCAGGAGGTAACACTAGGCATCTCAACAGCAGACAATCCAGGAGGTAACACTAGGCATCTCAACAGCAGACAGACCAGGAGGTAACACTAGGCATCTCAACAGCAGACAGACCAGGAGGTAACACTAGGCATCTCAACAGCAGACAGACCAGGAGGTAACACTAGGCATCACAACAGCAGACAGACCAGGAGGTAACACTAGGCATCTCAACAGCAGACAGACCAGGAGGTAACACTAGGCATCTCAACAGCAGACAGACCAGGAGGTAACACTAGGCATCACAACAGCTCAAGGTAGACAGACCGGGAGGTAACACTAGGCATCACAACAGCAGACAGAACAGGAGGTAACACTAGGCATCTCAACAGCAGACAGACCAGGAGGTAACACTAGGCATCTCAACAGCAGACAGACCAGGAGGTAACACTAGGCATCTCAACAGCAGACAGACCAGGAGGTAACACTAGGCATCTCAACAGCAGACAGACCAGGAGGTAACACTAGGCATCACAACAGCAGACAGACCAGGAGGTAACACTAGGCATCTCAACAGCAGACAGACCAGGAGGTAACACTAGGCATCTCAACAGCTTCTGGCAGAGAGACCAGGAGGTAACACTAGGCATCTCAACAGCAGACAGACCAGGAGGCAACACTAGGAATCTCAACAGCAGACAGACCAGGAGGTAACACTAGGCATCACAACAGCAGAAAGACCAGGAGGTAACACTAGGCATCACAACAGCAGACAGACCAGGAGATAACACTAGGCATCTCAACAGCAGACAGACCAGGAGGTAACACTAGGCATCTCAACAGCAGACAGACCAGGAGGTAACACTAGGCATCTCAACAGCTTCTGGCAGACAGACCAGGAGGTAACATTAGGCATCTCAACAGCAGACAGACCAGGAGGTAACACTAGGCATCTCAACAGCAGACAGACCAGGAGGTAACACTAGGCATCTCAACAGCAGACAGACCAGGAGGTAACACTAGGCATCACAACAGCAGACAGACCAGGAGGTAACACTAGGCATCTCAACAGCAGACAGACCAGGAGGTAACACTAGGCATCTCAACAGCTTCTGGCAGAGAGACCAGGAGGTAACACTAGGCATCTCAACAGCAGACAGACCAGGAGGCAACACTAGGAATCTCAACAGCAGACAGACCAGGAGGTAACACTAGGCATCACAACAGCAGAAAGACCAGGAGGTAACACTAGGCATCACAACAGCAGACAGACCAGGAGGTAACACTAGGCATCTCAACAGCAGACAGACCAGGAGGTAACACTAGGCATCTCAACAGCTTCTGGCTGACAGACCAGGAGGTAACACTAGGCATCTCAACAGCAGACAGACCAGGAGGTAACACTAGGCATCTCAACAGCAGACAGACCAGGAGGTAACACTAGGCATCTCAAAAGCAGACAGACCAGGAGGTGACACTAGGCATCTCAACAGCAGACAGACCAGGAGGTAACACTAGGCATCTCAACAGCAGACAGACCAGGAGGTAACACTAGGCATCACAACAGCTCAAGGTAGACAGACCGGGAGGTAACACTAGGCATCTCAACAGCAGACAGACCAGGAGGTAACACTAGGCATCTCAACAGCAGACAGACCAGGAGGTAACACTAGGCATCTCAACAGCAGACAGACCAGGAGGTAACACTAGGCATCTCAACAGCAGACAGACCAGGAGGTAACACTAGGCATCTCAACAGCAGACAGACCAGGAGGTAACACTAGGCATCACAACAGCAGACAGACCAGGAGGTAACACTAGGCATCTCAACAGCAGACAGACCAGGAGGTAACACTAGGCATCTCAACAGCTTCTGGCAGAGAGACCAGGAGGTAACACTAGGCATCTCAACAGCAGACAGACCAGGAGGCAACACTAGGAATCTCAACAGCAGACAGACCAGGAGGTAACACTAGGCATCACAACAGCAGAAAGACCAGGAGGTAACACTAGGCATCACAACAGCAGACAGACCAGGAGGTAACACTAGGCATCTCAACAGCAGACAGACCAGGAGGTAACACTAGGCATCTCAACAGCTTCTGGCTGACAGACCAGGAGGTAACACTAGGCATCTCAACAGCAGACAGACCAGGACGTAACACTAGGCATCTCAACAGCAGACAGACCAGGAGGTAACACTAGGCATCTCAAAAGCAGACAGACCAGGAGGTGACACTAGGCATCTCAACAGCAGACAGACCAGGAGGTGACACTAGGCATCACAACAGCAGACAGACCAGGAGGTAACACTAGGCATCTCAACAGCAGACAGACCAGGAGGTAACACTAGGCATCACAACAGCAGACAGACCAGGAGATAACACTAGGCATCTCAACAGCAGACAGACCAGGAGGTAACACTAGGCATCTCAACAGCAGACAGACCAGGAGGTAACACTAGGCATCTCAACAGCTTCTGGCTGACAGACCAGGAGGTAACACTAGGCATCTCAACAGCAGACAGACCAGGAGGTAACACTAGGCATCTCAACAGCAGACAGACCAGGAGGTAACACTAGGCATCTCAAAAGCAGACAGACCAGGAGGTGACACTAGGCATCTCAACAGCAGACAGACCAGGAGGTGACACTAGGCATCACAACAGCAGACAGACCAGGAGGTAACACTAGGCATCTCAACAGCAGACAGACCAGGAGGTAACACTAGGCATCTCAACAGCAGACAGACCAGGAGATAACACTAGGCATCTCAACAGCAGACAGACCAGGAGGTAACACTAGGCATCTCAACAGCAGACAGACCAGGAGGTAACACTAGGGATCTCAACAGCAGACAGACCAGGAGGTAACACTAGGCATCTCAACAGCAGACAGACCAGGAGGTAACACTAGGCATCTCAACAGCAGACAGACCAGGAGGTAACACTAGGCATCTCAACAACTTCTGGCAGACAGACCAGGAGGTAACACTAGGCATCTCAACAGCAGACAGACCAGGAGGTAACACTAGGCATCTCAACAGCAGACAGACCAGGAGGTAACACTAGGCATCTCAACAGCAGACAGACCAGTAGGTAACACTAGGCATCTCAACAGCAGACAGACCAGGAGGTGACACTAGGCATCACAACAGCAGACAGACCAGGAGGTAACACTAGGCATCTCAACAGCAGACAGACCAGGAGGTAACACTAGGCATCTCAACAGCAGACAGACCAGGAAGTAACACTAGGCAGCTCAACAGCAGACAGACCAGGAGGTAACACTAGGCATCTCAACAGCTCCTGGCAGACAGACCAGGAGGTAACACTAGGCATCTCAACAGCAGACAGACCAGGAGGTAACACTAGGCATAACAACAGCAGACAGACCAGGAGGTAACACTAGGCATCTCAACAGCAGACAAACCAGGAGGTCACACTAGGCATCACAACAGCAGACAGACCAGGAGGTAACACTAGGCATCTCAACAGCAGACAGACCAGGAGGTAACACTAGGCATCACAACAGCAGACAGACCAGGAGGTAACACTAGGCATCACAACAGCAGACAGACCACGAGGTAACACTAGGCATCTCAACAGCTCCTGGCAGACAGACCAGGAGGTAACACTAGGCATCACAACAGCAGACAGACCAGGAGGTAACACTAGGCATCACAACAGCAGACAGACCAGGAGGTAACACTAGGCATCTCAACAGCAGACAAACCAGGAGGTAACACTAGGCATCACAACAGCAGACAGACCAGGAGGTAACACTAGGCATCTCAACTGCTCCTGGCAGACAGACCAGGAGGTAACACTAGGCATCTCAACTTCTCCTGGCAGACAGACCAGGAGGTAACACTAGGCATCTCAACAGCTCCTGGCAGACAGACCAGGAGGTAACACTAGGCATCTCAACAGCAGACAGACCAGGAGGTAACACTAGGCATCTCAACAGCAGACAGACCAGGAGGTAACACTAGGCATCTCAACAGCAGACAGACCAGGAGGTAACACTAGGCATCTCAACAGCAGACAGACCAGGAGGTAACACTAGGCATCTCAACAAAAGACAGACCAGGAGGTAACACTAGGCATCACAACAGCAGACAGACCAGGAGGTAACACTAGGCATCTCAACAGCTCCTGGCAGACAGACCAGGAGGTAACACTAGGCATCACAACAGCAGACAGACCAGGAGGTAACACTAGGCATCTCAACAGCAGACAGACCAGGAGGTAACACTAGGCATCACAACAGCAGACAGACCAGGAGGTAACACTAGGCATCACAACAGCAGACAGACCAGGAGGTAACACTAGGCATCTCAACAGCAGACAGACCAGGAGGTAACACTAGGCATCTCAACAGCAGACAGACCAGGAGGTAACACTAGGCATCTCAACAGCTCCTGCCAGACAGACCAGGAGGTAACACTAGGCATCACAACAGCAGACAGACCAGGAGGCAACACTAGGCATCTCAACAGCAGACAGACCAGGAGGTAACACTAGGCATCTCAACAGCTCCTGCCAGACAGACCAGGAGGTAACACTAGGCATAACAATAGCAGACAGACCAGGAGGTAACACTAGGCATCTCAACAGCTCCTGCCAGACAGACCAGGAGGTAACACTAGGCATCACAACAGCAGACAGACCAGGAGGCAACACTAGGCATCTCAACAGCAGACAGACCAGGAGGTAACACTAGGCATCTCAAAAGCAGACAGACCAGGAGGTGACACTAGGCATCTCAACAGCAGACAGACCAGGAGGTGACACTAGGCATCACAACAGCAGACAGACCAGGAGGTAACACTAGGCATCTCAACAGCAGACAGACCAGGAGGTAACACTAGGCATCTCAACAGCAGACAGACCAGGAGATAACACTAGGCATCTCAACAGCAGACAGACCAGGAGGTAACACTAGGCATCTCAACAGCAGACAGACCAGGAGGTAATACTAGGCATCTCAACAGCAGACAGACCAGGAGGTAACACTAGGCATCTCAACAGCAGACAGACCAGGAGGTAACACTAGGCATCTCAACAGCAGACAGACCAGGAGGTAACACTAGGCATCTCAACAACTTCTGGCAGACAGACCAGGAGGTAACACTAGGCATCTCAACAGCAGACAGACCAGGAGGTAACACTAGGCATCTCAACAGCAGACAGACCAGGAGGTAACACTAGGCATCTCAACAGCAGACAGACCAGTAGGTAACACTAGGCATCTCAACAGCAGACAGACCAGGAGGTGACACTAGGCATCACAACAGCAGACAGACCAGGAGGTAACACTAGGCATCTCAACAGCAGACAGACCAGGAGGTAATACTAGGCATCTCAACAGCAGACAGACCAGGAGGTAACACTAGGCATCTCAACAGCAGACAGACCAGCAGGTAACACTAGGCATCTCAACAGCAGACAGACCAGGAAGTAACACTAGGCAGCTCAACAGCAGACAGACCAGGAGGTAACACTAGGCATCTCAACAGCTCCTGGCAGACAGACCAGGAGGTAACACTAGGCATCACAACAGCAGACAGACCAGGAGGTAACACTAGGCATCTCAACAGCAGACAGACCAGGAGGTAACACTAGGCATAACAACAGCAGACAGACCAGGAGGTAACACTAGGCATCACAACAGCAGACAAACCAGGAGGTAACACTAGGCATCACAACAGCAGACAGACCAGGAGGTAACACTAGGCATCTCAACAGCAGACAGACCAGGAGGTAACACTAGGCATCACAACAGCAGACAGACCAGGAGGTAACACTAGGCATCACAACAGCAGACAGACCAGGAGGTAACACTAGGCATCTCAACAGCTTCTGGCAGACAGACCAGGAGGTAACACTAGGCATCACAACAGCAGACAGACCAGGAGGTAACACTAGGCATCTCAACAGCAGACAGACCAGGAGGTAACACTAGGCATCACAACAGCAGACAGACCAGGAGGTAACACTAGGCATCACAACAGCAGACAGACCAGGAGGTAACACTAGGCATCTCAACAGCAGACAAACCAGGAGGTAACACTAGGCATCACAACAGCAGACAGACCAGGAGGTAACACTAGGCATCTCAACTGCTCCTGGCAGACAGACCAGGAGGTAACACTAGGCATCTCAACTTCTCCTGGCAGACAGACCAGGAGGTAACACTAGGCATCTCAACAGCTCCTGGCAGACAGACCAGGAGGTAACACTAGGCATCTCAACAGCAGACAGACCAGGAGGTAACACTAGGCATCTCAACAGCAGACAGACCAGGAGGTAACACTAGGCATCTCAACAGCAGACAGACCAGGAGGTAACACTAGGCATCTCAACAGCAGACAGACCAGGAGGTAACACTAGGCATCTCAACAAAAGACAGACCAGGAGGTAACACTAGGCATCACAACAGCAGACAGACCAGGAGGTAACACTAGGCATCTCAACAGCTCCTGGCAGACAGACCAGGAGGTAACACTAGGCATCACAACAGCAGACAGACCAGGAGGTAACACTAGGCATCTCAACAGCAGACAGACCAGGAGGTAACACTAGGCATCTCAACAGCATACAGACCAGGAGGTAACACTAGGCATCACAACAGCAGACAGACCAGGAGGTAACACTAGGCATCTCAACAGCAGACAGACCAGGAGGTAACACTTAGGCATCTCAACAGCAGACAGACCAGAAGGTAACACTAGGCATCTCAACAGCAGACAGACCAGGAGGTAACACTAGGCATCTCAACAGCAGACAGACCAGGAGGTAACACTAGGCATCTCAACAGCAGACAGACCAGGAGGTAACACTAGGCATCTCAACAGCAGAGAGACCAGGAGGTAACACTAGGCATCTCAACAGCTCCTGGCAGACAGACCAGGAGGTAACACTAGGCATCTCAACAGCAGACAGACCAGGAGGTAACACTAGGCATCACAACAGCTCCTGGCAGACAGACCAGGAGGTAACACTAGGCATCTCAACAGCAGACAGACCAGGAGGTAACACTAGGCATCTCAACAGCAGACAGACCAGGAGGTAACACTAGGCATCTCAACAGCAGACAGACCAGGAGGTAACACTAGGCATCTCAACAGCAGACAGACCAGGAGGTAACACTAGGCATCTCAACAGCAGACAGACCAGGAGGTAACACTAGGCATCTCAACAGCAGACAGACCAGGAGGTAACACTAGGCATCTCAACAGCAGACAGACCAGGAGGTAACACTAGGCATTTCAACAGCATACAGACCAGGAGGTAACACTAGGCATCTCAACAGCAGACAGACCAGGAGGTAACACTAGGCATCTCAACAGCAGACAGACCAGGAGGTAACACTAGGCATCTCAACAGCAGACAGACCAGGAGGTAACACTAGGCATCTCAACAGCAGACAGACCAGGAGGTAACACTAGGCATCTCAACAGCTCCTGGCAGACAGACCAGGAGGTAACACTAGGCATCTCAACAGCAGACAGACCAGGAGGTAACACTAGGCATCTCAACAGCAGACAGACAAGGAGGTAACTCTAGGCATCTCAACAGCAGACAGACCAGGAGGTAACACTAGGCATCTCAACAGTAGACAGACCAGGAGGTAACACTAGGCATCTCAACAGCTCCTGGCAGACAGACCAGGAGGTAACACTAGGCATCTCAACAGCTCCTGGCAGACAGACCAGGAGGTAACACTAGGCATCACAACAGCTCCTGGCAGACAGACCAGGAGGTAACACTAGGCATCTCAACAGCTCCTGGCAGACAGACCAGGAGGTAACACTAGGCATCTCAACAGCTCCTGGCAGACAGACCAGGAGGTAACACTAGGCATCACAACAGCTCCTGGCAGACAGACCAGGAGGTAACACTAGGCATCTCAACAGCTCCTGACAGACAGACCAGGAGGTAACACTAGGCATCTCAACAGCTCCTGGCAGACAAACCAGGAGGTAACACTAGGCATCACAACAGCTCCTGGCAGACAGACGAGCACTAATTTTTCCATTAAATCAAATGGTTTTCTTTAACCTGGGGAGGATCCAATGGTGGATAATAAGATATGAGGAGTTGAGAAGAGAGAAAGGCTGATCCTAGCACCAGTCTCTACATGTTGAAACACAATGACTACCAGGGGCCTTAAAGCAGTCAACTCTCTCTCTGTCCCTCCCCAGGCTCTACATGTTGAAACACAATGACTACCAGGGGCCTTAAAGCAGTCAACTCTCTCTCTGTCCCTCCCCAGGCTCTACATGTTGAAACACAATGACTACCAGGGGCCTTAAAGCAGTCAACTCTCTCTCTGTCCCTCCCCAGTCTCTACATGTTGAAACACAATGACTACCAGGGGCCTTAAAGCAGTCAACTCTCTCTCTGTCCCTCCCCAGGTTCTACATGTTGAATCACAATGACTACCAGGGGCCTTAAAGCAGTCAACTCTCTCTCTGTCCCTCCCCAGGCTCTACATGTTGAAACACAATGACTACCAGGGGCCTTAAAGCAGTCAACTCTCTCTCTGTCCCTCCCCAGGCTCTACATGTTGAAACACAATGACTACCAGTTGCCTTACAGCAGTCAACTCTCTCTCTGTCCCTCCCCAGGCTCTACATGTTGAAACACAATGACTACCAGGGGCCTTAAAGCAGTCAACTCTCTCTCTGTCCCTCCCCAGGCTCTACATGTTGAAACACAATGACTACCAGGGGCCTTAAAGCAGTCAACTCTCTCTCTGTCCCTCCCCAGGCTCTACATGTTGAATCACAATGACTACCAGGGGCCTTAAAGCAGTCATCGCTCTCTCTGTCCCTCCCCAGGCTCTACATGTTGAATCACAATGACTACCAGGGGCCTTAAAGCAGTCATCTCTCTCTCTGTCCCTCCCCAGGCTCTACATGTTGAAACACAATGACTACCAGGGGCCTTAAAGCAGTCAACTCTCTCTCTGTCCCTCCCCAGGCTCTACATGTTGAAACACAATGACTACCAGTTGCCTTAAAGCAGTCAACTCTCTCTCTGTCCCTCCCCAGGCTCTACATGTTGAAACACAATGACTACCAGTTGCCTTACAGCAGTCAACTCTCTCTCTGTCCCTCCCCAGGCTCTACATGTTGAAACACAATGACTACCAGTTGCCTTACAGCAGTCAACTCTCTCTCTGTCCCTCCCCAGGCCCTACATGGGCCTTGCAGAGTATGCGTAGAATGTCCTCTGTGTTCCGTTTGACTTTGATATGGACTCATAGTCCGACTGATGCATACTCAGAGCACGGTAGTATCCATGTTGAGAAACAGCCATTGATTGTTTGGTCCATCAGTGGTCCTCTGGTCCTAATTGAGCTCTCTGTAGGGCCTTGTGCTGACACAATCATTTCCATTAGCGCTCCTCAGACCCCTGGTCCACAGTACAGGGAGGGAGGGATAATTGTTGACTGCTTTACTTCCCCTGGTAGCCATTGTGATTCAACATGTAGAGCCTGGTGAGGGACAGAGAGAGAGTTGACATTTCGAAGCGTGCATCGATGCAAACTTCAACACAAATTATGGACAGAAACAGGCTGTTACTAAGGCTGTTGCGGGGGCCCATATTATCTTCACATCGTGAGTCATGAGTCCTGACCGCAGTACAATTCCATGTGTTGAGTCACGGTAATCTCCTCTGATGCATTTTGGACATACGTTAGTAGTACTCAACTTGCTATCTACCATTAGGTCCTGAGGACCTGGTACTCGGGCTCTACTGTCCCTCCATCAGGTCCTAATGGCCTGGTACTCACAGCTCTATTGTCCCTCCATCAGGTCCTAATGGCCTGGTACTCACAGCTCTATTGTCCCTCCATCAGGTCCTAATGGCCTGGTACTCACAGCTCTATTGTCCCTCCATCAGGTCCTAATGACCTGGTACTCAGGGCTCTTTTATCCCTCCATCAGGTCCTAATGGCCTGGTACTCAGGGCTCTACTGTCCCTCCATCAGGTCCTAATGGCCTGGTACTCAGGGCTCTATTGTCCCTCCATCAGGTCCTAATGACCTGGTACTCAGGGCTCTTTTATCCCTCCATCAGGTCCTAATGGCCTGGTACTCAGGGCTCTACTGTCCCTCCATCAGGTCCTAATGGCCTGGTACTCAGGGCTCTATTGTCCCTCCATCAGGTCCTAATGGCCTGGTACTCAGGGCTCTATTGTCCCTCCATCAGGTCCTAATGGCCTGGTACTCACAGCTCTATTGTCCCTCCATCAGGTCCTAATGGCCTGGTACTCAGGGCTCTTTTATCCCTCCATCAGGTCCTAATGACCTGGTACTCAGGGCTCTATTGTCCCTCCATCATGTCCTAATGACCTGGTACTCAGGGCTCTATTGTCCCTCCATCAGGTGCTAATGGCCTGGTACTCAGGGCTCTATTGTCCCTCCATCAGGTGCTAATGGCCTGGTACTCAGGGCTCTATTGTCCCTCCATCAGGTGCTAATGGCCTGGTACTCAGGGCTCTATTGTCCCTCTTACCACTCTGACATCAGTGCAATCAAAAAATCACATCAAACACTTATCATCGAAGCGGTATCGTATCGAGTGGCGTAGCGATCAGAGGCACTGCATCTCAGAGGCGTCACAGTAGTACCTGGTGCGGATCCTGGCTGTATCACGTCTTGCCGTGATTGGCTGTCCCACAGGGCGGTGCACAACTTGGCTCAGCGTCATCCTGCCAAACATTCTGCGTCGTGAATAAGAATTTGACTTGCCTAGATAAAGGTTTCATAAATTACCTTTAAATATTAAAATTAATCATTTAAAACTTACCTCACTGTGATGATCAAATTAAAGAAAGAATGTTCAACCGCAGTTTGAAACAGTTTAAAACAAGGTCATCGTTGATGTTGTTTCAAAGCCAAACACAATGAAATGGACAGCGCTTTCTAAGGTGATGATTCATTCAAAACACCCCATGCACATATTAGAGCTGATGCAAACACATAGGCTTTTATATGAGCCCAAGCATTAAAAAAATGTACTTTAAAAAACATAATGATGTGCTGTTATAAAATGCGTTATGCTACACTCCTAACCTATAGATAGGCCTATACTGGATGGACTGGGGACCTGACGCTACACTCCTAACATTATATAGGCCTATACTGGATGGACTGGGGACCTGATGCTACACTCCTAACCTATAGATAGGCCTATACTGGATGGACTGGGGACCTGACGCTACACTCCTAACCTATAGATAGGCCTATACTGGATGGACTGGGGACCTGATGCTACACTCCTAACCTATAGATAGGCCTTTACTGGATGGACTGGGGACCTGATGCTACACTCCTAACTGTCTATCCATCAGTCTGGGAGAGAACGTATAGGCTTAGGTGATAATGTTGCTTCATTGATTGTGCAGGGCGGCTTATAGCGTTAACCTACAGTTACAGTGAATTTGTATTTTATTTTTTAGAAGAGTATTTTTTTTCTTTTTTGTAATTAATAGGCTGACAAATTACCTTTAGCTACATAATCTCACCGCCGTGTTTTCCCATCTCCTCCTCTCTCTCTCCGTCATTCCTTTCTCAAGCGAGCAGAGACAGGGGCTGTCAACAGTTTAATGAAATATGTTTAATTGTAAAAACAGGTTACTATCGATGTTCCCAAACAGATGTCACTTCGTTTCCTAAATTAAACACTGGGTAGCTGCAGGGACAGGGTTGGAGAGCCAGTGGTATACAGAGTACTGGGTAGCAGGAACAGGGTTGGAGAGCCAGTGGTATACAGAGTACTGGGTAGCAGGAACAGGGTTGTGGGAGCCAGTGGTATACAGAGTGCTGGGTAGCAGGGACAGGGTTGGAGAGCCAATGGTATACAGAGTACTGGGTAGCAGGAACAGGGTTGTGAGAGCCAGTGGTATAGAGAGTACTGGGTAGCAGGAACAGGGTTGTGAGAGCCAGTGGTATAGAGAGTACTGCGTAGCTGCAGGAACAGGGTTGGAGAGCCCATGGTATAGAGCCCATGGTATACAGAGTACTGGGTAGCTGCAGGAACAGGGTTGGAGAGCCAATGGTATAGAGAGTACTGGGTAGCTGCAGGAACAGGGTTGGAGAGCCCATGGTATAGAGCCCATGGTATACAGAGTACTGGGTAGCTGCAGGAACAGGGTAGGAGAGCCCATGACCAACAGAGTACTGGAACAGGAACAGGGTTGGAGAGCCCATGGTATACAGAGTACTGGAACAGGAACAGGGTAGGAGAGCCCATGGTATACAGAGTACTGGGTATCTGGAGGAACAGGGTTGGAGAGCCCATGGTATACAGAGTACTGGGTAGCTGCAGGAACAGGGTTGGAGAGCCCATGGTATACAGAGTACTGGGTATCTACAGGAACAGGGTTGGAGAGACCATGGTATACAGAGTACTGGGTAGCTGCAGGAACAGGGTAGGAGAGCCCAAGACATACAGAGTACTGGGTAGCTGCAGGAACAGGGTTGGAGAGACCATGGTATACAGAGTACTGGGTATCTACAGGAACAGGGTTGGAGAGACCATGGCATACAGAGTACTGGGTAGCTGCAGGAACAGGGTTGGAGAGTTTGGGCATAATATCACCTGTTGCTCAGCGAGAGGCTGCATGCTTCTCAAACAAATTTCCTACATCTAAGAAATGCTAACCTCTCATCATTACAAGAAATGCTAACCTCTCACCATTACAAGAAATGCTAACCTCTAATCATTACAAGAAATGCTAACCTCTCATCATTACAAGAAATGCTAACCTCTCATCATTACAAGAAATGCTAACCTCTCACCATTACAAGAAATGCTAACCTCTAATCATTACAAGAAATGCTAAGCTAAGGTTGTAATGGTTGTTGAATTCCTAACCATACCACGTGGAGCAATGGCTACACAGTGGGAAATGGTTAAGATCTGAGACTATCAATCCCGATAGAATAAGAGCAAATCTTAGATACTAGTTACTAGACTGCAGCTAGAAATTAAGTAAAACTAGGATGCGAATACCACCGAAACATCTATTTTAAGAACTTTGGATGCCTGACGTATGCATTACAACAGACACTATCAGGAGCCGCTGATAAAGCTACCACTATGAAAGACATTGTGACTTCTGGGGAAGTAACCAGAGACTCTCTGATGAAGTGACTCTCCAGCAGAAGGACCGATGATTCTAACAGAGAAGACAACAACGACATATGGGTGTAAATATGTTTATTGCAATTATTCTTGAATGATCGGCCGTTCATGTGCAAAGGATTATCATTCCAATGATTCTAATTATCCACTGTGTATAGTTTTGTCTTTCCCGCTCCTTTCTCAGACCCCACCCCTTTCCTTTGTCTACCAAGACGTCATATCGGTTTAGCCCACTAGGGGATCTGTTGTTTGTTAAGCATTCTGTGATTATTTAGGTAGTTACTAAATAAACGATGAAGCCAATTGGAGTATGGATGATTCATGGTGTAGGCTGGGTTTGTGCAAATAACCAAGAATTCTACGACGTTTGGAAAGAGACAGATGTGAGGTAAAGAATAAATCATTAATTAGAAGACTAATTGATTAGATATTAAAATATCTGAAGCGTTATATTCGGAAAATTATAACTTTGTAATCTGAACATTTTCCGTGGTGCCCCGACTTCCTAGTTAATTACATTTACATGATTAGTTTAATCACGTAAAAGTAATTACAGAAAATTGATTTGATAAAATAACAGTCTTCACCTTTAATGATAGCCAGAGACACGACACTGCACATCTATTTTCAGGTCTCTCCAGAGATACTCAATCGGGTTCAAGTCCAGGCTCTGCCTGGGCCACTCAAGGACATTCAGAGACTTGTCCCAAAGCCACTCCTGTGTTGTCTTGGCTGTGTGCTTAGGGTCGTTGTCCTGTTGGAAGTTGAACCTTTACCCCAGTCTGAGGTCCTGAGCGCTCTGGAGCAGGTTTTCATCAAGGATCTCTCTGTACTTTGCTCCGTTCATCTTTGCCTCGATCCTGACTAGTCTACCAGTCCCTGCCGCTGAAAACACCCCCACAGCATGATGCTGCCACCACCATGGTGCCAGGTTTCCTCCAGACGTGACGCTCGGCTTCATCAGACCAGAGAATCTTGTTTCTTATGGTCGGAGAGTCTTTAGGTGCCTTTTGGCAAACTTCCAAGTGGGCTGTCATGGGCCTTTTACTGAGGAGTGGCTTCCATCTGGCCTCTCTACCATAAAGGTCTGATTGGTGGAGTGCTGCAGAGATGGTTGTCCTTCTGGAAGGTTCTCCCATCTCCTCAGAGGAACTCTAGAGCTCTGCCAGAGTGATCATTTCCTTCGACCTCATGGCTTGGTTTCTGCTCTGACATGCACTGTCAACTGTGGGACCTTATATCGACATGTGTGCCTTTCCAAATCATGTCCAATCAATTGAATTTACCACATGTGGACTCCAATCAAGTTGTAGAAACATCTCAAGGATGATCAATGGAAACAGGATGCACCTGAGATCAATTTTTAGTCTCATTGCAAAGGGTCTGAATACTTAAGTAAATAAGATATTTCTGTATTTTATTTTGAATAAATTTGCAAAAAAAGTCACAAAAAAAATCATCATTTTTTAAAAATGTATTTCAGAATAACGTAACAAAATGTGGAAAAGATCAAGGGGTCTGAATACTTTCCAAAGACACTGAATTTGAACGTTTTGCTCCCCTAAAATGGTGGTTTTATGTTCAAAAAGGGTTGTAATTTAAAAATGGTTCAACCGATATGGATGACAAATGCCCTCACTTTAAAGCTGACAGTCTGCACTTTAACCTCATTGTCTACGTTTGATTTCAAATCAAACTTTTGAAGTATAGAGCCAACAGAGAAAAACGTGCTTCAGTGTGGGACATGTTCCAAATTATTGATTTTATTCAACTACTGTAAAACCATGTAATGTAAAATAATGAGATGGACTTGTCAGAATATCTAGTCAGCTAAATGAACAAGTCTACAGTCTATAGCCAGATAACATACAGTATCTAGTCTGATAAATGAACAAGCCTACAGTCTATAGCCAGATAACATACAGTATCTAGTCTGATAAATGAACAAGCCTACAGTCTATAGCCAGATAACATACAGTATCTAGTCTGATAAATGAACAAGCCTACAGTCTATAGCCAGATAACATACAGTATCTAGTCTGATAAATGAACAAGTCTATAGCCAGATAACATACAGTATCTAGTCTGATAAATGAACAAGCCTACAGTCTATAGCCAGATAACATACAGTATCTAGTCTGATAAATGAACAAGCCTACAGTCTATAGCCAGATAACATACAGTATCTAGTCTGATAAATGAACAAGCCTACAGTCTATAGCCAGATAACATACAGTATCTAGTCTGATAAATGAACAAGTCTACAGTCTATAGCCAGATAACATACAGTATCTAGTCTGATAAATGAACAAGCCTACTGTCTATAGCCAGATAACATACAGTATCTAGTCAGCTAAATGAACAAGCCTACAGTCTATAGTCAGATAACATACAGTATCTAGTCTTGATAAATGAACAAGCCTACAGTCTATATCATAGTCAGATAACATACAGTATCTAGTCTGATAAATGAACAAGTCTACAGTCTATAGCCAGATAACATACAGTATCTAGTCTGATAAATGAACAAGTCTACAGTCTATAGCCAGATAACATACAGTATCTAGTCTGATAAATGAACAAGCCTACAGTCTATAGCCAGATAACATACAGTATCTAGTCTGATAAATGAACAAGTCTATAGCCAGATAACATACAGTATCTAGTCTGATAAATGAACAAGCCTACAGTCTATAGTCAGATAACATACAGTATCTAGTCTGATAAATGAACAAGCCTACAGTCTATATCATAGTCAGATAACATACAGTATCTAGTCTGATAAATGAACAAGTCTACAGTCTATAGCCAGATAACATACAGTATCTAGTCTGATAAATGAACAAGCCTACAGTCTATAGCCAGATAACATACAGTATCTAGTCTGATAAATGAACAAGCCTACAGTCTATAGTCAGATAACATACAGTATCTAGTCTGATAAATGAACAAGCCTACAGTCTATATCATAGTCAGATAACATACAGTATCTAGTCTGATAAATGAACAAGCCTACAGTCTATAGCCAGATAACATACAGTATCTAGTCAGCTAAATGAACAAGTCTACAGTCTATAGCCAGATAACATACAGTATCTAGTCTGATAAATGAACAAGTCTACAGTCTATAGCCAGATAACATACAGTATCTAGTCTGATAAATGAACAAGCCTACAGTCTATAGCCAGATAACATACAGTAGGACAACTCATATTCTGTTCTTCTCAGCTAAATAATACAAAACACAAACAGATTAACAGTCTCAATTTCCTTACTGACAAAAAATGACATTTTAACAAAATCAAATGTTCAGATCAACAAGTGTTTATAACGCAGCATCAGGCTGTGGGGATGTTTTTCAGCGGCCTGGGAGACGAGGCAGGATCGAAGGAAAGATGAGCGGAGCAAAGTACAGAGAGATACTTGATGAAAATATGCTCCATAGCGCTCAGGACCTCAGACTGGTGCGGAGGTTCACCTTCCAGCAGGACAACGGCTTTGGGACAAGTCTCTGAATGTCCTTGAGTGGTCCAGCCAGAGCCTGGACTTAAACATCTATGGAGAGACCTGAAAATAGCTGTGCAGCAACGCACCCTGTCCTACCTGACAGAGCTTGAGAGGATCTGCAGAGAACAATGGGAGAAACTCCCCAAATACAGATATGACAAGATTGTAGCGTCATACCTAAGAAGACTGGAGGCTGTAATCAATGACAAAGGTGCTTCAACAAAGTACTGAGTAAAGGTTCTGAATACTTATGTAAATCTGATATTTCTGTTTTGCAACTTGCAAACATTTAAAAAACCTGTTTTTCCTTTGTCATTATGAGGTATTGGTGTAGATTTGATGAGGAGAATAATTTTTTTTTTTTTATCAATTTTAGAATTTCAGGAACCGAGGGGAGCATGATGGAGCATTTCTGGGTTTGGTAGTTATTCTCCAACAGTTCATTAATATATTGTTCCCCAGTGGGACAGTGGTCTAAGGCACTGCATCTCAGTGCTAGAGGTGTCACTACAAACCCTGGTTCGATCCTGGGCTGTATCACAACCGGCCATGATCGGTAGTCCCATAAGATGGCGCACAATTGGCCCAGCGTCGTCCGCGTTAAGGGAGGGTTTGGCCATTATTATAAATAAGAATTTGTTTTGTTCTTAACTGACTTGCCTAGTTGAATAAAGGTTAAATCTAAATAAAACATATTGTTATTAATTGTGTCTGGGTTTCTTGCATTGATTTCCATGTTGTTGGATACGATTGCTTAAGACACCTCAAGATCATTATTTGAATCAATGTCAATTGAAATGGGAATTCCCAGGCCAATATTCTCTGTTTTCTGTGTATCAATAGTCTCCCCACATGGGATGGAAATACCCAGGCTTTGTAAGCAGTAATAGCAGAGTTATAGAGGCTGATACAATAGAATCAATTAGCAGGGATGATACCCTCAATTGAGAGGATTAGACAGACAGGCTTTATGAAACACAGGCCAGCTAATTCTAATTCCCATGCAGACCCGTTGATGATAAGCCTGCAGTTCCTCAATGCTGCAAACAATATTCTCTATTCTGACTTCCATGTCTTTCCTTGTCCTGTCTTTAGTTGTTCAATAATAGTACAGCAATTAGGCAATGAGTCTTTAACACATTTTATATGAACATTTAAATCGCCTGTTTAACAAAAGGCGGAGCCAAACCTGACTTGATTCTGGACATTTCAAGGGGACTGATGGTTATTAGGAGTGACAAGTGGAGGAAGTGAATGGGTGAAACTAATGGAGGAAGTGAATGGGTGGAATTAATGGAGGAAGTGAATGGGTGAAACTAATGGAGGAAGTGAATGGGTGAAACTAATGGAGGAAGTGAATGGGTGAAACTAACGGAGGAAGTGAATGGGTGAAACTAATGGAGGAAGTGAATGGGTGAAACTAATGGAGGAAGTGAATGGGTGAAACTAACGGAGGAAGTGAATGGGTGGAATTAATGGAGGAAGTGAATGGGTGAAACTAATGGAGGAAGTGAATGGGTGAAACTAATGGAGGAAGTGAATGGGTGAAACTAATGGAGGAAGTGAATGGGTGAAACTAATGGAGGAAGTGAATGGGTGAAACTAACGGAGGAAGTGAATGGGTGGAATTAATGGAGGAAGTGAATGGGTGAAACTAATGGAGGAAGTGAATGGGTGAAACTAATGGAGGAAGTGAATGGGTGAAACTAATGGAGGAAGTGAATGGAGGAAGTGAATGGGTGAAACTAACGGAGGAAGTGAATGGGTGAAACTAATGGAGGAAGTGAATGGGTGAAACTAATGGAGGAAGTGAATGGGTGAAACTAATGGAGGAAGTGAATGGGTGAAACTAATGGAGGAAGTGAATGGGTGAAACTAACGGAGGAAGTGAATGGGTGAAACTAATGGAGGAAGTGAATGGGTGAAACTAATGGAGGAAGTGAATGGGTGAAACTAATGGAGGAAGTGAATGGGTGAAACTAATGGAGGAAGTGAATGGAGGAAGTGAATGGGTGAAACTAACGGAGGAAGTGAATGGGTGAAACTAATGGAGGAAGTGAATGGGTGAAACTAACGGAGGAAGTGAATGGGTAAACTAATGGAGGAAGTGAATGGGTGAAACTAACGGAGGAAGTGAATGGGTGGAATTAATAGAGGAAGTGAATGGGTGAAACTAATGGAGGAAGTGAATGGGTGAAACTAATGGAGGAAGTGAATGGAGGAAGTGAATGGGTGAAACTAACGGAGGAAGTGAATGGGTGAAACTAACGGAGGAAGTGAATGGGTAAACTAATGGAGGAAGTGAATGGGTGAAACTAATGGAGGAAGTGAATGGAGGAAGTGAATGGGTGGAATTAATGGAGGAAGTGAATGGGCGAAACTAATGGAGGAAGTGAATGGGTGGAATTAATGGAGGAAGTGAATGGGTGAAACTAATGGAGGAAGTGAATGGGTGAAACTAATGGAGGAAGTGAATGGAGGAAGTGAATGGGTGGAATTAATGGAGGAAGTGAATGGGTGAAACTAATGGAGGAAGTGAATGGGTGAAACTAATGGAGGAAGTGAATGGAGGAAGTGAATGGGTGGAATTAATGGAGGAAGTGAATGGGTGAAACTAATGGAGGAAGTGAATGGAGGAAGTGAATGGGTGGAATTAATGGAGGAAGTGAATGGGTGAAACTAATGGAGGAAGTGAATGGAGGAAGTGAATGGGTGAAACTAACGGAGGAAGTGAATGGGTAAACTAATGGAGGAAGTGAATGGGTGAAACTAACGGAGGAAGTGAATGGGTGGAATTAATGGAGGAAGTGAATGGGTGAAACTAATGGAGGAAGTGAATGGGTGAAACTAATGGAGGAAGTGAATGGGTGGAATTAATGGAGGAAGTGAATGGAGGAAGTGAATGGGTGAAACTAACGGAGGAAGTGAATGGAGGAAGTGAATGGGTGAAACCAATGGAGGAAGTGAATGGGTGAAACTAATGGAGGAAGTGAATGGAGGAAGTGAATGGGTGGAATTAATGGAGGAAGTGAATGGGTGAAACTAATGGAGGAAGTGAATGGGTGAAACTAATGGAAGAAGTGAATGGAGGAAGTGAATGGGTGGAATTAATGGAGGAAGTGAATGGGTGAAACTAATGGAGGAAGTGAATGGTTGAAATTACTGGAGGAAGTGAATTGGTGAAATTAATAGATGAAGTGAATTGTTGAAATGAATGGGTGAGTAGTTTTTCCTACCAGTTAGCATTGGTCCCTGGAGCTTTCCTGCAAATAAAGTGTTAGAGGGGAGTTGGAGAAGTTGGCTAATCAAAGAGAAGAGGAGCGGATGATGTAGACAATGTAGTGAAGAGTATATAACATAGTAGAGCAGGACAAGTGGACCATGTTATAATATAGTAGAGCAGGACAAGTGGACCATGTTATAATATAGTAGAGCAGGACAAGTGGACCATGCAGTGAAGAGTATATAATATAGTAGAACAGGTGATAATTTCATGGGCTTTCCGCTGACATCGACTATTATATACAGTGCTTTGCGAAAGTATTCGGCCCCCTTGAACTTTGCGACCTTTTGCCACATTTCAGGCTTCAAACATAAAGATATAAAACTGTATTTTTTTGTGAAGAATCAACAACAAGTGGGACACAATCATGAAGTGGAACGATATTTATTGGATATTTCAAACTTGTTTAACAAATCAAAAACTGAAAAATTGGGCGTGCAAAATTATTCAGCCCCTTTACTTTCAGTGCAGCAAACTCTCTCCAGAAATTCAGTGAGGATCTCTGAATGATCCAATGTTGACCTAAATGACTAATGATGATAAATACAATCCACCTGTGTGTAATCAAGTCTCCGTATAAATGCACCTGCACTGTGATAGTCTCAGAGGTCCGTTAAAAGCGCAGAGAGCATCATGAAGAACAAGGAACACACCAGACAGGTCCGAGATACTGTTGTGAAGAAGTTTAAAGCTGGATTTGGATACAAAAAGATTACCCAAGCTTTAAACATCCCAAGGAGCATTGTGCAAGCGATAATATTGAAAAGGAAGGAGTATCAGACCACTGGAAATCTACCAAGACCTGGCCGTCCCTCTAAACTTTCAGCTCATACAAGGAGAAGACTGATCAGAGATGCAGCCAAGAGGCCCATGATCACTCTGGATTAACTGCAGAGGTCTACAGCTGAGGAGGGAGACTCTGTCCATAGGACAACAATCAGTCGTATATTGCACAAATCTGGCCTTTATGGAAGAGTGGCAAGAAGAAAGCCATTTCTTAAAGATATCCATAAAGAGTGTTGTTTAAAGTTTGCCACAAGCCACCTGGGAGACACACCAAACATGTGGAAGAAGGTGCTCTGGTCAGATGAAACCAAAATTGAACTTTTTGGCAACAATGCAAAACGTTATGTTAGGCGTAAAAGCAACACAGCTGAACACACCATCCCCACTGTCAAACATGGTGGTGGCAGCATCATGGTTTGGGCCTGCTTTTCTTCAGCAGGGACAGGGAAGATGCTTAAAATTGATGGGAAGATGGATGGAGCCAAATACAGGACCATTCTGGAAGAAACCCTGATGGAGTCTGCAAAAGACCTGAGACTGGGACGGAGATTTGTCTTCCAACAAGACAATGATCCAAAACAGAAAGCAAAATCTACAATGGAATGGTTCAAAAATAAACATATCCAGGTGTTAGAATGGCCAAGTCAAAGTCCAGACCTGAATCCAATCGAGAATCTGTGGAAAGAACTGAAAACTGCTGTTCACAAATGCTCTCCATCCAACCTCACTGAGCTCGAGCTGTTTTGCAAGGAGGAATGGGAAAAAAATGTCAGTCTCTCGATGTGCAAAACTGATAGAGACATACCCCAAGCGACTTACAGCTGTAATCGCAGCAAAAGGTGGCGCTACAAAGTATTAACTTAAGGGGGCTGAATAATTTTGCACGCCCAATTTTTCAGTTTTTGATTTGTTAAAAAAGTTTGAAATATCCAATAAATGTCGTTCCACTTCATGATTGTGTCCCACTTGTTGTTGATTCTTCACAAAAAAATACAGTTTTATATCTTTATGTTTGAAGCCTGAAATGTGGCAAAAGGTCGCAAAGTTCAAGGGGGCCGAATACTTTCGCAAGGCACTGTAGGTCCTGGATGGATTGAGAGAGAGGTTGTTGTCCTGACACCACACTGCCAGTTCTCTGACCTCCTCCCTACAGGCTGTCTCATCGTTTTGGTGATCAGGCCTTCCACTGTTGTGTTGTCAGCAAACTTGATGATGTTTTTGGAGTCGTGTTTTGCCACGCAGTCGTGGGTGAACAGGGAATACAGGAGGGGACTAAGTACACACCCCTGAGGGGCCCCGTGTTGAGGATCAGCGTGGCAGACGTGTTGTTGCCTACCCTCACCACCTGGGGGAGGCCCATCATGAAGTCTGGGATCCTGTTGCAGATGGAGGTGTTTAGTCCCAGAGTCATTAGCTTAGTGATGAGCTTCGTGCGCACTATGTTTTTGAATGCCCTGCATTAAAGTCCCCGGCCACTAGGAGCGCCGCTTCTGGGTGAGCATTTTCTTCTTTGTTTATGGAGTTGGTTGAGAGCGGTCTTAGTGCCAGCTTCGTTCTGTGTTGGTAAATAGATGGCTACGAATAATATAGATGAGAACTCTCTTGGTAGATAGTGTGGTCTACAGCTTATCATAAGGTACTCTACCTCAGGCGAGCAATACCTCAAGACTTCTTTAATATTAGACATAGCGCACCAGCTGTTATTGACAAAAAAGACACACACCCCCACCCCTCGTCTTACCAGAGGTAGTGTCTCTGAAAGAGAAGAGATGGCAGTGGGAGTTTACTCGCTCGCCTACGGATTCTCAGAAGGCTGCCCGATCTGCGGCCCTTTTTCCGGCAACTTTTCTTCACGCAAAAGGTGTGGATCTGGGCCTGTTCCAGTGAAAGGCATGGATCTGGGCCTGTTCCAGTGAAAGGTGTGGATCTGGGCCTGTTCCAGTGAAAGGTGTGGATCTGGGCCTGTTCCAGTGAAAGGTGTGGATCTGGGCCTGTTCCAGTGAAAGGTGTGGATCTGGGCCTGTTCCAGTGAAAGGTGTGGATCTGGGCCTGTTCCAGTGAAAGGCGTGGATCTGGGCCTGTTCCAGTGAAAGGTGTGGATCTGGGCCTGTTCCAGTGAAAGGTGTGGATCTGGGCCTGTTCCAGTGAAAGGCGTGGATCTGGGCCTGTTCCAGTGAAAGGTGTGGATCTGGGCCTGTTCCAGTGAAAGGTGTGGATCTGGGCCTGTTCCAGTGAAAGGTGTGGATCTGGGCCTGTTCCAGTGAAAGGCGTGGATCTGGGCCTGTTCCAGTGAATGGTGTGTATCTGGGCCTGTTCCAGTGAAAGGTGTGGATCTGGGCCTGTTCCAGTGAAAGGTGTGGATCTGGGCCTGTTCCAGTGAAAGGTGTGGATCTGGGCCTGTTCCAGTGAAAGGTGTGGATCTGGGCCTGTTCCAGTGAAAGCAGGATATCCTTTTCGTCGGACTCGTTAAAGGAAAAAGTTTATTCCAGTCCTCTGTGAGTAATCGCTTTTCTGATATATTCGGTCATAAGAGACGGTAGCACAACATTGTGAACAAAATAAGTTTAAAAAAAATAACAAAATAGCAACACTGGTTGGGAGAATGTAAAACATCAGCCATGTTCTTCGGCGCCATCTATCTACATGTCATTCAATCATTGCACCCACACTGCTCGCGAGCCTCAACAAGCGTCTGGATTGGCCAGTTGATAAAACACAACTTGGTGACACTTGATGCTCAGCATGTCCCGCCTTTCCCATCTCCTCATTGATTTTTAGGAGCATAGACTGGAGTGTGGTGATTGAAAGATGAACTGAGGTCCACACTCCAGTCCAGTTGGTGTTGGTAATGCACCTTAAAGGTGGTTTCCAACCATCGAAGAAGAAGAAGCCTGAATTTCTTTTTCACACAGGGGCATTGGGTGTTGCATAACTTTGAAATAAGTATGTAATTGTTGTGTTATTTGTTCACTCAGGTTCCCTTTATCTAACAAAATAAGCCTGAAGGAGGAGAGATTACTAGAAACAAACTCTGTTTACTGTTTTATCTGTAGATTAATTGTAGGAGTAGAGGACCTTGTGCATTTCAGGTAAAATAACCCAATGTTTATATCCCAGGACACATTATCTAGCAACAGCAAGATAGCTATATAATTTGACATAAATGTTTAATGCTTATCGACCTGTCCCCTAATTAATATAATTGGTTTAGAGTTTGTTTTGATATTTCAATCTGCGTGTCCTGATGGCGTCTGGTGTGGTTGGACAAAATCAAAATGAGAGCTACGACGCACACAGACACACTCGCACGTGCGGTCTGGTCAGCATGTTTGGGAATAGAACAGTGTTTGGATCTAAAGTCTGACTTGGAATAGAACAGATGTTGGAACTAAAGTCTGACTTGGAATAGAACAGATGTTGGAACTAAAGTCTGACTTGGAATAGAACAGATGTTGGAACTAAGTCTGACTTGGAATAGAACAGATGTTGGAACTAAAGTCTGACTTGGAACAGAACAGTTGTTGGAACTAAAGTCTGACCTGGAATAGAACAGATGTTGGAACTAAAGTCTGACTTGGAATAGAACAGATGTTGGAACTAAAGTCTGACTTGGAACAGAACAGTTGTTGGAACTAAGTCTGACTTGGAATAGAACAGATGTTGGAACTAAAGTCTGACTTGGAATAGAACAGATGTTGGAACTAAAGTCTGAATTGTTTATTTAGCCACATTAATAAAAACTATTGGGAAAAGTTTTCTTTTGTTTCTGACCTCTGTCCCTCTGCGTGTTGTGAATACGGTAAAACACCTCAATCAGAAGGTAAGTGGGGATACAAGAACAATACGGTCTAGACAATATGGCACTAAAGAAACAGATCAAAACCATGGACTCTAATCTCTTTACAAGGAAACTCACAACACATCAACCTTGCCTGAAGTTATTTAATAAGCAGAGAAAACAAATGTTATTCAAGATAAGAGGAAGAGGTCTGTAGTGAATGATGAAGAGGTCTGTAGTAAATGATGAAGAGGTCTGTAATGAATGATGAAGAGGTCTGTAGTGAATGATGAAGAGGTATTGTAATGAATGATGAAGAGGTCTGTAGTGAATGATGAAGAGGTCTGTAATGAATGATGACGAGGTCTGTAGTGAATGATGAAGAGGTCTGTAATGAATGATGAAGAGGTCTGTAGTGAATGATGAAGAGGTCTGTAATGAATGATGAAGATGTCTGTATTAAATGATGAAGAGGTCTGTAATGAATGATGAAGAAGTCTGTAGTGAATGATGAAGAGGTCTGTAGTGAATGATGACGAGGTCTGTAATGAATGATGAAGAGGTCTGTAGTGAATGATGAAGAGGTCTGTAGTGAATGATGACGAGGTCTGTAGTAAATGATGAAGAGGTCTGTAGTGAATGATGAAGAGGTTTGTAGTGAATGATGAAGAGGTCTGTAGTGAATGATGAAGAGGTCTGTAATGAATGATGAAGAGGTCTGTAGTAAATGATGAAGAGGTCTGTAGTGAATGATGACGAGGTCTGTAATGAATGATGAAGAGGTCTGTAGTAAATGATGAAGAGGTCTGTAGTGAATGATGACGAGGTCTGTAGTAAATGATGAAGAGGTCTGTAGTGAATGATGAAGAGGTTTGTAGTGAATGATGAAGAGGTCTGTAGTGAATGATGAAGAGGTCTGTAATGAATGAGGAAGAGGTCTGTAGTGAATGATGAAGAGGTCTGTAGTGAATGATGAAGAGGTCTGTAATGAATGAGGAAGAGGTCTGTGGTGGTGTTGTACAATGTTGCCTGATATTCATCAGCTTTGGTGAACATTGTCCAGACCCCCATAGATCTAGTCCTTCCTCCTTGTCATCTCACTAAACAGTTAGTTTAGTTTAGTTAAAAAGGCTGTGAAACGTTTTCCACAAGCAACCAGTTAGCCACCAGACTAAACTGCACACACGCACGCACGCAAGCAAACACACAAGCACACCAACCTCTATGGGAGTGATTTGGTGCACGTGAAGGCTTGTGTATATTCATAAGATGAATAAAACACCAGAGAAGGTTACAGCTATAAAACTCAAACTGATGATGAATCTTCACATTTACAGGATGTGGTTATTAACTACAGAGACTCCGCAAACACAGCAATCCCTGATAGCAATTCTCCTCATGTTAACTACTGTCATAAACAGGCGTAGCGGTTATACCAATCTATCTGTTGATTTACCTTTGACATTTTAATTGATTGAATGTCAATTTGCTTTACGCTAGCTGTTGTCGTTGGCGTCGGCTAACGGGGATCCTAGTAAGTAAGTAAAAGCCCCACTTACACAGGAAGTAAAGGATCTTCTCAGTAGAATGTATTTCCATACGTCATTTACACTCACTCTCAAGTCGTCTGTCAGCGTCTTTCACAGAAACTCAGCAGGAGAAGAATTATAGAAATTGCCGTTCCAGAGTATGTATATTTTTTTGCTAGAGCTTATTGGCAGATTGTGTTATAGTGTTTAATACTGTGAAGCATTATTTAACCAGCACTCTCCTCCTCTCTCCTCATCTCTCCTCCTCTCTCCTCCTCCCTCCTCCTCTCTCCTCCACTATCCTCCTCTATCCTCCTCTCTCCTCCTCTATCCTCCTCTCTCCTCCTCTATCCTCCTCTCTCCTCCTCTCTCCTACTCTCTCCTCCTCTCTCCTCCTCTCTCCTCCTCCTCTCCTCCTCCTCTCTCCTCCTCCTCTCTCCTCCTCTCTCCTCCTCCTCTCTCCTCCTCTCTCCTCCTCTCTCCTCTTATCTCCTCCTCTCTCCTCCTCTCTCCTCCTCTATACTCCTCTATCCTCCTCTCTCCTCCTCCTCTCTCCTCCTCCTCTCCTCCTCCTCTCTCCTCCTCCTCTCTCCTCCTCTCTCCTCCTCTCTCCTCCTCCTCTCTCGTCCTCTCTCCTCTTATCTCCTCCTCTCTCCTCCTCTCTCCTCCTCTCTCCTCCTCTATCCTCCTATCTCATCCTCTCTCCTAACTCTCTCCTACTCTCTCCTCCTCTCTCCTTCTCTCTGCTCCTCTCTCCTCCTCTATCCTCCTCTCTCCTCCTCTCTCCTACTCTCTCCTCCTCTATCCTCCTCTCTCCTCCTCTCTCCTCCTTCTCTCTCCTCCTCCTCTCCTCCTCCTCTCTCCTCCTCTCTCCACCTCCTCTATCCTCCTCTCTCCTCCTCCTCTCTCCTCCTCTCTCCTCCTCTCCCCTCCTCTCTCCTCTTATCTCCTCCTATCTCCTCCTCTCTCCTCCTCTCTCCTCCACTCTCCTCCTCTCTCCTCCTCTATCCTCCTCTATCCTCCTCTATCCTCCTCTCTCCTCCTCCTCTCTCCTCCTCCTCTCCTCCTCCTCTCTCCTCCTCTCTCCTCCTCTATCCTCCTCTCTCCTCCTCTATCCTCCTCTCTCCTCCTCTCTCCTACTCTCTCCTCCTCTCTCCTCCTCTCCCCTCCTCCTCTCCTCCTCCTCTCTCCTCCTCTCTCCTCTTCCTCTATACTCCTCTCTCCTCCTCTCTCCTACTCTCTCCTCCTCTCTCCTCCTCTATCCTCCTCTCTCCTCCTCTCTCCTCCTCCTCTCTCCTCCTCTCTCCTCCTCCTCTCTCCTCCTCCTCTCTCCTCCTCTCTCTTCCTCTCTCCTCCTCTCTCCTCCTCTCTCCTCTTATCTCCTCCTATCTCCTCCTCTCTCCTCCTAATCTCTCCTCCTCTCTCCTCCTCCTCTCTCCTCCTCCTCTCCTCCTCCTCTCTCCTCCTCCTCTCTCCTCCTCTCTCCTCCTCCTCTCTCCTCCTCTCTCTTCCTCTCTCCTCCTCTAACCTCCTCCTCTCTCCTCCTCTCTCTTCCTCTCTCTTCCTCTCTCCTCCTCTCTCCTCTTATCTCCTCCTATCTCCTCCTCTATCCTCCTCTCTCCTCCTCTATCCTCCTCTCTCCTCCTCTCTCCTCCACTCTCCTCCTCTCTCCTCCTCTATCCTCCTCTCTCCTCCTATCTCCTCCTCTCTCCTCCTCCTCTCTCCTCCTCTCTCCTCCTCCTCTCTCCTCCTCTCCACAGATCAGAAGGCTGTATTTATACAAACTGTACGCCGTACAAAACATCATAATCATTAGTGGACAGACAGCGCACAGGAAGCAGTTTCTCTGGGTAAAATATGACACCAGGTGAGGGCTGTGTATCTATTTTCCTTAGCATTAATTTACTCTCTGTGAAGCAGGGGAACTTCCCAGCACAGCTGCACAACCATTATATCCAGGTGCAGGAATTTGATTCAAGAAATTCTTAGTGGATCCTTCCAGCTCGGCCCCACTTCTGTCTCCCTCTTTCTCCCTCTGTCTCCCTCTGTCTCCCTGTGTCTCCCTCTGTCTCCATCTGTCTCCCTTTCTCCCTCTGTCTCCCTTTCTCCATCTGTCTCCCTCTGTCTCTTTTCTGTCTCCCTCTGTCTTCCTCTGTCGCCCTTTCTCCCTCTGTCTCCCTCTGTCGCCCTTTCTCCCTCTGTCTCCCTCTGTCTCCCTCTGTCGCCCTTTCTCCCTCTGTCTCCCTCTGTCTCCCTCTGTCTCCCTTTCTCCCTCTGTCTCAATCTGTCTCCCTCTGTCTCCCTCTGTCTCCCTTCGTCCCTCTGTATCCCTTTCTCCCTCTGTCTCTTTTCTGTCTCCCTCTGTCTCCCTTTCTCCCTCTGTATCCCTTTCTCCCTCTGTCTCCCTCTGTCTTCCTCTGTCTTCCTTTCTACCTTGTCTCAATCTGTCTCCATCTGTCTCCCTCTGTCTCTTTTCTTTCTCCCTCTGTCTCCCTCTGTCTCCCTCTGTCTCCATTTCTCCCTCTGTCTCCCTCTGTCTCAATCTGTCTCAATCTGTCTCCCTTTCTCGCTCTGTCTTTCTCTTTCTCAATCTGTCTCCCTCTGTCTCCCTCTGTCTCCCTCTGTCTCTTTTCTGTCTCCCTCTTTCTCCCTATGTCTCCCTTTCTCCCTCTGTCTCAATCTGTCTCCCTCTTTCTCCCTCTGTCTCCCTCTGTCTCTTTTTTCTGTCTCCCTCTGTCTCCCTTTTTCCCTCTGTCTCCCTCTGTCTCCCTCTGTCTCCCTCTGTCTTCCTTTCTACCTTGTCTCAATCTGTCTCCCTCTGTCTCCCTCTGTCTCTTTTCTGTCTCCCTCTGTCTCCCTCTGTCTCCCTCTGTCTCCATTTCTCCCTCTGTCTCAATCTGTCTCCCTTTCTCCTTCTGTCTCCCTCTGTCTCAATCTGTCTCCATCTGTCTCCCTCTGTCTCCCTCTGTCTCTTTTCTGTCTCCCTCTTTCTCCCTATGTCTCCCTTTCTCCCTCTGTCTCAACCTGTCTCCCTTTCTCCCTCTGTCTCCCTCTGTCTCTTTTGTGTCTCCCTCTGTCTCAATCTGTCTCCCTCTGTCTCAATCTGTCTCAATCTTTCTCCCTCTGTCTCCCTCTGTCTCCCTCTGTCTTCCTCTGTCTTCCTTTCTACCTTGTCTCAATCTGTCTCCATCTGTCTCCCTCTGTCTCTTTTCTTTCTCCCTCTGTCTCCCTCTGTCTCCCTCTGTCTCCATTTCTCCCTCTGTCTCCCTCTGTCTCAATCTGTCTCAATCTGTCTCCCTTTCTCGCTCTGTCTTTCTCTTTCTCAATCTGTCTCCCTCTGTCTCCCTCTGTCTCCCTCTGTCTCTTTTCTGTCTCCCTCTTTCTCCCTATGTCTCCCTTTCTCCCTCTGTCTCAATCTGTCTCCCTCTTTCTCCCTCTGTCTCCCTCTGTCTCTTTTTTCTGTCTCCCTCTGTCTCCCTTTTTCCCTCTGTCTCCCTCTGTCTCCCTCTGTCTCCCTCTGTCTTCCTTTCTACCTTGTCTCAATCTGTCTCCCTCTGTCTCCCTCTGTCTCTTTTCTGTCTCCCTCTGTCTCCCTCTGTCTCCCTCTGTCTCCATTTCTCCCTCTGTCTCAATCTGTCTCCCTTTCTCCTTCTGTCTCCCTCTGTCTCAATCTGTCTCCATCTGTCTCCCTCTGTCTCCCTCTGTCTCTTTTCTGTCTCCCTCTTTCTCCCTATGTCTCCCTTTCTCCCTCTGTCTCAACCTGTCTCCCTTTCTCCCTCTGTCTCCCTCTGTCTCTTTTGTGTCTCCCTCTGTCTCAATCTGTCTCCCTCTGTCTCAATCTGTCTCAATCTTTCTCCCTCTGTCTCCCTCTGTCTCAATCTGTCTCAATCTGTCTCCCTCTGTCTCCCTCTGTCTCAATCTGTCTCCCTCTGTCTCCCTCTGTCTCACTCTTTCTCTTTTCTGTCTCCCTCTGTCTCAATCTGTCTCCCTCTGTCTCCCTCTGTCTCAATCTGCCTCCCTCTGTCTCCTTCTGTCTCCCTCTGTCCCTCTGTCTCTTTTCTGTCTCCCTCTGTCTCAATCTGTCTCCCTCTGTCTCCCTCTGTCTCTTTTCTATCTCAATCTGTCTCCCTCTGTCTCTTTTCTGTCTCCCTCTGTCTCAATCTGACTCCCTCTGTCTCAATCTGTCTCCCTCTGTCTCCCTCTGTCTCTTTGTCTCCTTCTGTCCCCCTCTGTCCCCCCGTCAATCTTCTGTATCCCTCAGTCTCCCTCTCTCTGTGTCTCTCTCCCTGTGTCTGTATCCCTCAGTCTCCCTCTCTCTGTATCTCAGCTGTCTCCCTCTCTCTGTGTCTCTCTCCCTGTGTCTGTCTCCCTGTCTCTCTCTCTTTTGTTCTACCTGTCTCTCAGTATCTAATATATTTCCATCTGTCTCCCTGTCTCTGTCTGTCTCCCTGTCTCTCTCTGTCTCCCTGTCTCTCTCTTGCTCCCTGTCTCTCTCTCTTTTTCTCTACCTGTCTCTCAGTATCTAATATATTTCCATCTGTCTCCCTGTCTCTGTCTGTCTCCCTGTCTCTCTCTGTCTCCCTGTCTCTCTCTGTATCCCTGTCTCTCTCTCTCCCTGTCTCTCTCTCTGTCTCCCTGTCTCTCTCTCTGTCTCCCGTCTCTCTCTGTCTCCCTATCTCTCTTTCTGTCTCCCTGTCTCTCTCTGTCTCCCTGTCTCTCTCTGTCTCTCTCTGTCTCCCGTCTCTCTCTGTCTCCCTGTCTCTCTCTCTGTCTCCCGTCTCTCTCTGTCTCCCGTCTCTCTCTGTCTCCCGTCTCTCTCTGTCTCCCGTCTCTCTCTGTCTCCCATCTATCTCTCTGTCTCCCATCTCTCTCTGTCTCCATGTCTTTCTCTCTGTCTCCCATCTCTCTCTGTCTCCCTGTCTTTCCCGTCTCTCTCTGTCTCCCGTCTCTCTCTGTATCCCTGTCTCTCTCTCTGTCTCGCGTCTCTCTGTCTCCCGTCTCTCTCTCTGTCTCCCGTCTCTCTCTGTCTCCATGTCTCTCTCTCTCTGTCTCCCTGTCTCCCATCTCTCTCTCTGTCTCCCATCTCTCCCTCTGTCTCCCGTCTCTCTCTGTCGCCCTGTCTCTCTCGCTCTCTGTCTCCCTGTCTCTCTCTCTGTCTCCCTGTCTCTCTCTCTGTCTTCCCGTCTCCCCGTCTCTCTTCTGGGTCGACGTGGACCAGATGCTCTTGGAACATGTGACTGAGGACCTTGAATAAAAGCTGAAACTCTTCCAGAAAGTTGAAAGTCATAAAGCATGTTGTCTATTATAATAAATTGGAATGGCAGCATTTGGAAAATGGCACCCTGAATATTCTGACGAATAATGCTCCATGCTAATGAGCGTGGAATCGAGCCAATCATAAGACAAGGGAACAGGAGGAGGAGGCTGGTAGAGACCAAATAAAGGTGGGGAAAGGCAGACAGAGGAGATGGGGGGGCAGGATAAATGCATCTGTGAAATCTGTTTGGAACAGCCAGTGTCTGTAGACAACGGGGTAGAGGGTAGAATAGTCTTCTTCTTGTCACTACTGCTGGGGGGGGGGGGGTATGATTAGAGAGGTTGCATCTGGCACAGCTCAGACCTGAGCGAGCACCTTATGCTGCTGGCCCCCCTGCTGACCCCCCCTGCTGGCCCCCCTGCTGGCCTGGTCCCCCCTGCTGGCCTGGTCCCCCCTGCTGGCCCCCCTGCTGGCCCCCCTGCTGGCCTGGTCCCCCATGTTGGCCCCCCTAATGGCCTGGTTCCCCCTGCTGGACTGGTCCCCCCTGTTGGCCCCCCTGTTGGCCCCCCTGCTGCCCCCCCTGCTGGCCTGGTCCCCCCTGCTGGCCTGGTCTCCCCTACTTGTCCCCCTGCAGGTCCCCCCTGCTGGCCCCCCTGCTGGCCCCCCTGCTGGTCCCCCTGCTGGCCCCCCTGCTGGCCTGGTCCCCCTACTGGTCTCCCTACTGGTCCCCCCTGCAGGCCCCCCTGCTGGTCCCCCCTGCTGGTCCCCCTGCTGGTCCCCCTGTTTGTCCCCCTGCTGGTCTGGTCCCCACTGCTGGCCCCCCTGCTGGCCTGGTCCCCCCTGCTGGCCCCCCTAATGGCCTGGTCCCCCCTGCTGTCCTGGTCCCCCCTGTTGGCCCCCCTGCTGGCCCCCCTGCTGGCCTGGTCCCCCCTGCTGGCCTGGTCCCTCCTACTGGTCCCCCTGCAGGTCCCCCCTGCTGGCCCCCTTGCTGGCCTGGTCCTCCCTACTGGTCCCCCTGCTGGTCCCCCGTGCTGGCCCCCCTGCTGGCCCCCCTGCTGGCCTGGTCCCCCCTGCTGGCCCCCCTAATGGCCTGGTCCCCCCTGCTGGACTGGTCCCCCCTGTTGGCCCCCCTGTTGGCCCCCCTGCTGGCCCCCCTGCTGGCCTGGTCCCCCCTGCTGGCCTGGTCTCCCCTACTTGTCCCACTGCTGGTCCCCCTGCTGGTCCCCCTGCTGGTCCCCCTGTTGGTCCCCCTGTTGGCCCCCCTGCTGGCCCCCCTGCTGGCCTGGTCCCCCCTGCTGGCCTGGTCTCCCCTACTTGTCCCACTGCTGGTCCCCCTGCTGGCCCCCCTGCTGGCCTGGTCCCCCCTGCTTGCCTGGTCTCCCCTACTTGTCCCACTGCTGGTCCCCCTGCTGGTCCCCCTGCTGGTCCCCCTGTTGGTCCCCCTGCTGGTCTGGTCCCCCCTGCTGGCCCCCCTAATGGCCTGGTCCCCCCTGCTGGCCTGGTCCCCCCTGTTGGCCCCCCTGCTGGCCCCCCTGCTGGCCTGGTCCCCCCTGCTGGCCTGGTCCCTCCTACTGGTCCCCCTGCAGGTCCCCCCTGCTGGCCCCCCTGCTGGTCCCCCTGCTGTCCCCCCTGCTGGCCTGGTCCCCCCTACTGGTCCCCTTGCTGGTCCCCCCTGCTGGTCCCCCTGCTGGCCTGGCCCCTCTGCTGGTCCCCCTGCTGGTCCTCCCTGCTGGCCCCCCTGCTGGCCTGGCCCCCTGCTGGCCCACCTGCTGGCCTGGCCCCCCTGCTGGCCCCTCTGGAAACATGATAGCGCATAAATAAACACCTCTTTGTATAAGGGCACAAGGCAAGACCCAGATGTAGATACAGGAGGCAGATGGTTACAGTCTTAGTTGTTTATTTATATCCAAAGGGGAAGGCAAGAGAATGGTCGTGGACAGGCAAAAGGTCAAAACCAGTTCAGAGTCCAGGAGGTACAGAGTGGAAGACCGGCTCGATGTCAGGGCAGGCAGAATGGTCAGGCAGGCGGGTACAGAGTCCAGAAAGAGGCAAGAGTCAAAACATCATGAGGACTAGCAAAAGAGAATAGAAGCAGGAGTACAGGGAAAACGCTGGTTGACTTGAAGATACAGGATGAACTGGTACAGAGAGACAGGAAACAGAGATAAATACACTGGTACAGAGAGACAGGAAACACAGGGATAAATACACTGGTACAGAGAGACAGGAAACACAGAGATAAATACACTGGTACAGAGAGACAGGAAACACAGGGATAAACACACTGGTACAGAGAGACAGGAAACACAGGGATAAATACACAGGTACAGAGAGACAGGAAACAGGGATAAATAGCCTGGTACAGAGAGACAGGGATAAATACACTGGTACAGAGAGAAAGTGATAAAAACACTGGTACAGAGAGACAGGAAACACGGGGATAAATACACTGGTACAGAGAGACAGGAAACACAGGGATAAATACACTGGTACAGAAAGACAGGAAACACAGGGATAAATACACTGGTACAGAGAGACAGGAAACACAGGGATAATTACACTGGTACAAAGAGACAGGAAACACAGGGATAAATACACAGGTACAGAGAGACAGGGATAAATACACTGGTACAGAGAGAAAGTGATAAAAACACTGGTACAGAGAGACAGGAAACACGGGGATAAATACACTGGTACAGAGAGACAGGAAACACAGGGATAAATACACTGGTACAGAAAGACAGGAAACACAGGGATAAATACACTGGTACAGAGAGACAGGAAACACAGGGATAAATACACAGGTACAGAGAGACAGGAAACAGGGATAAATAGCATGGTACAGAGAGACAGGGATAAATACACTGGTACAGAGAGAAAGTGATAAAAACACTGGTACAGAGAGACAGGAAACACGGGGATAAATACACTGGTACAGAGAGACAGGAAACACAGGGATAAATACACTGGTACAGAAAGACAGGAAACACAGGGATAAATACACTGGTACAGAGAGACAGGAAACACAGGGATAATTACACTGGTACAAAGAGACAGGAAACACAGGGATAAATACACAGGTACAGAGAGACAGGAAACACAGGGATAAATACACTGGTACAGAGAGACAGGAAACACAGGGATAAATACACTGGTAAAGAGAGACAGTAAACACAGGGATAAATACACTGGTACAGAGAGACAGGAAACACAGGGATAAATACACTGGTACAGAGAGACAGGAAACACAGGGATAAATACACTGGTAGAGATAGACAGGAAACACAGAGATAAATACACTGGGACAGAGAGACAGGAAACACAGAGATAAATACACTGGGACAGAGAGACTGGAAACACAGGGATAAATACAATGGTACAGAGAGACAGGAAACACAGGGATAAATACACTGGGACAGAGAGACAGGAAACACAGAGATAAATACACTGGTACAGAGAGACAGGAAACACAGGGATAAATACACTGGGAAAGAGAGACAGGAAACACAGGGATAAATACACTGGTACAGAGAGACAGGAAACACAGGGATAAATACACTGGTACAGAGAGACAGGAAACACAGGGATAAATACACTGGGACAGAGAGACAGGAAACACAGGGATAAATACACTGGGACAGAGAGACAGGAAACACAGAGATAAATACACTGGGGAAAATAAGACCTGGAGGAGGTGGAGACAATCACAGGAACAGGTGAAACACATCAGGGCGTGAAATCTTTAGCTGAACCTGATAAAACCACCAAGCTCCTTCGTCATGGAGCGAAGTGCTTCTCAGTCAAACCATCTGCCTTGGAGTCTGTCTCACTCAAACCCTCTGATCCAGCATGAAATGATGTCGATTTCAAACGTTAAGCCGTGTATCTGTGTCTGACTCCAACCTCACCATGACCACAGTCACGAGCCTACAACATAAATCATAGCAACTCTATAAACCATCTCAAACATAACTCTATAAACCATCTCAAACATAACTCTATAAACCGCCTCAAACATAACTTTATTAACCATCTAAAACATATCTTTATTATCCATCTCAACATAACTTTATTAACCATCTAAAACATAACTTTATTATCCATCTCAACATAACTTTATTAACCATCTCAAACATAACTTTATGAACCATCTCAAACATAACTTTATGAACCATCTCAAACATAACTTTATTATCCATCTCAACATAACTTTATTAACCATCTCAAAATAACTTTATTATCCATCTCAACATAACTTTATTATCCATCTCAACATAACTTTATTATCCATCTCAACATAACTTTATTATCCATCTCAAAATAACTTTATTATCCATCTAAAACATAACTTTATTAACCATCTCAAACATAACTTTATTATCCATCTCAACATAACTCTATTAACCATCTCAAACATAACTTTATTAACCATCTCAAACATAACTTTATTAACCATCTCAAACATAACTTTATTATCCATCTCAACATAACTTTATTATCCATCTCAACATAACTTTATTATCCATCTCAACATAACTTTATTATCCATCTCAAAATAACTTTATTATCCATCTAAAACATAACTTTATTAACCATCTCAAACATAACTTTATTATCCATCTCAACATAACTCTATTAACCATCTCAAACATAACTTTATTAACCATCTCAAACATAACTTTATTAACCATCTCAAACATAACTCTATAAACCATCTCAAACATAACTTTATTAACCATCTCAAACATAACTTTATTAACCATCTCAACATAACTTTATTAACCATCTCAAACATAACTTTATTATCCATCTCAAACATAACTTTATTAACCATCTCAAACATAACTTTATTATCCATCTCAAACATAACTTTATTAACCATCTCAAACATAACTTTATTAACCATCTCAACATAACTTTATTAACCATCTCAAACATAACTTTATTAACCATCTCAAACATAACTCTATTAACCATCTCAAACATAACTTTATTATCCATCTCAACATAACTTTATTATCCATCTCAACATAACTTTATTATCCATCTCAACATAACTTTATTAACCATCTCAAACATAACTTTATTATCCATCTCAAACATAACTTTATTAACCATCTCAAACATAACTTTATTAACCATCTCAACATAACTTTATTAACCATCTCAAACATAACTGGCTCTACTGGTATAGGATTCCTTTAGTGAGCCAGACAGAAGATAGGTAGAGTCTGATTCTGTAAGGTAGGGATGGAGTATCCAGACAGGAGATAGGGAGAGTCTGATTCTGTAAGGTAGGGATTGAGTATCCAGACAGGAGATAGGGAGAGTCTGATTCTGTAAGGTAGGGATGGAGTATCCAGACAGGAGATAGGGAGAGTCTGATTCTGTAAGGTAGGGATGGAGTATCCAGACAGGAGATAGGGAGAGTCTGATTCTGTAAGGTAGGGATTGAGTATCCAGACAGGAGATAGGGAGAGTCTGATTCTGTAAGGTAGGGATGGAGTATCCAGACAGGAAATAGGGAGAGTCTGATTCTGTAAGGTAGGGATGGAGAATCCAGACAGGAAATAGGGAGAGTCTGATTCGGTAAGGTAGGGATGGAGTATCCAAACAGGAGATAGGGAGAGTCTGATTCTGTAAGGTAGGGATTGAGTATCCAGACAGGAAATAGGGAGAGTCTGATTCTGTAAGGTAGGGATTGAGTATCCAGACAGGAGATAGGGAGAGTCTAGACTTTGGTCTGTGTAAGTTGTTTAGGTCCTTCTCTGCCAAGAACCTCCAACTGCTGTGTAAAAGCAAGCTGTCAAACGTGACAGAGTCATCCGTAATTGCCTCAGCGACTATTTACAGATGCGCATTAATTCAATTGGCTTAATTAGCTTTTTAGAGATATTTGTTACTTTAGCAAAAACCTTAACATGGGATGTTTATTGAATATGTTGTAAGGAAGAATGCTCTGGCAACAGAGGGAGAAAAGGAGAGAACGTCATCGGTCACATCCACTACATCTCAACCCTCTATGCAGATATTTGGATTAAACCAGGATGTTGGGATGTGAGAGAGGGGCATGCTGGGAGTATAGATTGAATTTGATATGTTTTACAGAGAGGAGGAGACTTTAGTCTGTGTTACAGAGAATAGGAGACATTAGTCTCTGATACAGAGAGACTTTAGTCTGTGTTACAGAGAGAGAGATTTTAGTCTGTGTTACAGAGAGAGAGATTTTAGTCTGTGTGAGAGGAGGATACTTTAGTCTGTGTTAGAGGAGGAGGTAGTCTCCTCCAGTGTGTGTTAGGTAGTCTACTCCAGTGTGTGTTAGGTAGTCTACTCCAGTGTGTGGTAGGTAGTCTACTCCAGTGTGTGGTAGGTAGTCTACTCCAGTGTGTGGTAGTCTACTCCAGTGTGTGGTAGGTAGTCTACTTCAGTGTGTGGTAGTCTACTCCAGTGTGTGGTAGGTAGTCTATTCCAGTGTGTGGTAGGTAGTCTACTCCAGTGTGTGGTAGGTAGTCTACTCCAGTGTGTGGTAGTCTACTCCAGTGTGTGGTAGTCTACTCCAGTGTGTGGTAGGTAGTCTACTTCAGTGTGTGGTAGTCTACTCCAGTGTGTGGTAGGTAGTCTATTCCAGTGTGTGGTAGGTAGTCTACTCCAGTGTGTGGTAGGTAGTCTACTCCAGTGTGTGGTAGGTGGTCTACTCCAGTGTGTGGTAGTCTTATCCAGTGTGTGGTAGGTAGTCTACTCCAGTGTGTGTTAGGTAGTCTCCTCCAGTGTGTGGTAGGTAGTCTACTCCAGTGTGTGGTAGGTAGTCTACTCCAGTGTGTGGTAGTCTACTCCAGTGTGTGGTAGGTAGTCTACTCCAGTGTGTGGTAGGTAGTCTACTCCAGTGTGTGGTAGTCTACTCCAGTGTGTGGTAGTCTACTCCAGTGTGTGGTAGGTAGTCTACTTCAGTGTGTGGTAGTCTACTCCAGTGTGTGGTAGGTAGTCTATTCCAGTGTGTGGTAGGTAGTCTACTCCAGTGTGTGGTAGGTAGTCTACTCCAGTGTGTGGTAGGTGGTCTACTCCAGTGTGTGGTAGTCTTATCCAGTGTGTGGTAGGTAGTCTACTCCAGTGTGTGTTAGGTAGTCTCCTCCAGTGTGTGGTAGGTAGTCTACTCCAGTGTGTGGTAGGTAGTCTTCTCCAGTGTGTGGTAGGTAGTCTACTCCAGTGTGTGGTAGGTAGTCTACTCCAGTGTGTGGTAGGTAGTCTACTCCAGTGTGTGGTAGTCTACTCCAGTGTGTGGTAGGTAGTCTACTCCAGTGTGTGGTAGGTAGTCTACTCCAGTGTGTGGTAGGTAGTCTACTCCAGTGTGTGGTAGGTAGTCTACTCCAGTGTGTGGTAGGTAGTCTACTCCAGTGTGTGGTAGTCTACTACAGTGTGTGGTAGGTAGTCTACTCCAGTGTGTGGTAGTCTACTCCAGTGTGTGTTAGGTAGTCTACTCCAGTGTGTGTTAGGTAGTCTACTCCAGTGTGTGGTAGGTAGTCTACTCCAGTGTGTGGTAGGTAGTCTACTCCAGTGTGTGGTAGGTAGTCTACTCCAGTGTGTGGTAGGTAGTCTACTCCAGTGTGTGGTAGGTAGTCTACTCCAGTGTGTGGTAGGTAGTCTACTCCAGCGTGTGGCAGTCTACTCCAGTGTGTGGTAGGTAGTCTACTCCAGTGTGTGGTAGGTAGTCTACTCCAGTGTGTGGTAGGTACTCTACTCCAGTGTGTGGTAGGTGGTCTACTCCAGTGTGTGGTAGGTACTCTACTCCAGTGTGTGGTAGTCTACTCCAGTGTGTGTTAGGTAGTCTACTCCAGTGTGTGGTAGGTAGTCCACTCCAGTGTGTGGTAGGTAGTCTACTCCAGTGTGTGGTAGGTAGTCTACTCCAGTGTGTGTTAGGTAGTCTACTCCAGTGTGTGGTAGTCTACTCCAGTGTGTGGTAGGTAGTCTACTCCAGTGTGTGGTAGTCTACTCCAGTGTGTGGTAGGTAGTCTACTCCAGTGTGTGGTAGTCTACTCCAGTGTGTGGTAGGTAGTCTACTCCAGTGTGTGGTAGGTAGTCTACTCCAGCGTGTGGTAGGTAGTCTACTCCAGTGTGTGGTAGTCTACTCCAGTGTGTGGTAGGTAGTCTACTCCAGTGTGTGGTAGGTAGTCTACTCCAGTGTGTGGTAGGTAGTCTACTCCAGTGTGTGGTAGTCTACTCCAGTGTGTGGTAGGTAGTCTACTCCAGTGTGTGGTAGTCTACTCCAGTGTGTGGTAGGTAGTCTACTCCAGTGTGTGGTAGTCTACTCCAGTGTGTGGTAGGTAGTCTACTCCAGTGTGTGGTAGTCTACTCCAGTGTGTGGTAGTCTACTCCAGTGTGTGGTAGTCTACTCCAGTGTGTGGTAGTCTACTCCAGTTTGTTGTAGGTAGTCTACTCCAGTGTGTGGTAGTCTACTCCAGTGTGTGGTAGTCTACTCCAGTGTGTGGTAGGTACTCTACTCCAGTGTGTGGTAGTCTACTCCAGTGTGTGGTAGGTAGTCTACTCCAGTGTGTGGTAGGTAGTCTCCTCCAGTGTGTGGTAGGTCGTCTACTCCAGTGTGTGGTAGGTACTCTACTCCAGTGTGTGGTAGGTGGTCTACTCCAGTGTGTGGTAGTCTACTCCAGTGTGTGGTAGTCTTCTCCAGTGTGTGTTAGGTAGTCTACTCCAGTGTGTGGTATGTAGTCTACTCCAGTGTGTGGTAGCCTACTCCAGTGTGTGGTAGGTGGTCTACTCCAGTGTGTGATAGGTATTCTACTCCAGTGTGTGGTAGTCTACTCCAGTGTGTGGTAGTCTACTCCAGTGTGTGGTAGTCTACTCCAGTGTGTGGTAGGTACTCTACTCCAGCGTGTGGTAGGTAGTCTACTCCAGTGTGTGGCAGTCTACTCTAGTGTGTGGTAGGTACTCTACTCCAGTGTGTGGTAGGTAGTCTACTCCAGTGTGTGTTAGGTACTCTACTCCAGTGTGTGGTAGGTAGTCTACTCCAGTGTGTGGTAGGTAGTCTACTCCAGTGTGTGGTAGGTAGTCTACTCCAGCGTGTGGTAGGTAGTCTACTCCAGTGTGTGGTAGGTAGTCTACTCCAGTGTGTGGTAGGTAGTCTACTCCAGTGTTTGTTAGGTAGTCTACTCCACCATTCAGTAGATATGGCGTCAACACAGTCTGGACATGAGTCAACGGAGTTACTGTTGCTCCAATCAGAACATGCTGTCAACTGTTTTATGTCTTTGAAATCCCTGCTGGTCACAATACGTACAGGATCGAGTCAGTCTGACACGGGTGAGCGAGCATGTAGCTGGCTGTTAATATGATGTAGGACGATGAAATCCCCCAATATATCAACATAAATAAGAACAGTTTGGAGGACATTTGTGTGTATTTCTGCCAAAAACATTCACTAAAGAAAAACAGATATGGTACCGTTTGTTATGCTCTCTGATCCCAGTTGGTTCATCACCCTGATATAAACATACGTCCTCAAAAAAACCATCTTGACTTCTTCTCTGACTCCCAGCTAACTGGTAAAGAGCGGGTTCTCCAGAAAACACCGCAGCTGTTAGATTCTACACCCATGCTATACATTCGAACTATAGCCTACATTTCAGAGACACCGACGTTATAAAATTAAATGGAATTTTGCCCATGGTAGATCTGAAAGGACTTTTCTCTGGGTGTATTTCATTGTATTATTGTATTAAAGGCAGCCAATGTAACCAGGGTAAGCATGCGTGTATAATTTCATTCCCACAGCATCCTCACTGCAGGGAGCTGGGTCATAGAGCCCAGAACACAACGGCTTTATTTGATTTAGAAAAGTCCTGTCCCTGGTCATGGCCCTGCCCGGTATGGACCGTCTGCCTTATTGCTCTTCTGACAGAGATTGATGTCTCACAGAGCCATGTGTACAACTCTCTCCCAGAGCGATGTGTACAACTCTCTCACAGAGCCATGTGTACAACTCTCTCCCAGAGCCATGTGTACAACTCTCTCACAGAGCCATGTGTACAACTCTCTCACAGAGCCATGTGTACAACTCTCTCCCAGAGCCATGTGTACAACTCTCTCACAGAGCCATGTGTACAACTCTCTCCCAGAGCCATGTGTACAACTCTCTCACAGAGCCATGTGTACAACTCTCTCCCAGAGCCATGTGTACAACTCTCTCACAGAGCCATGTTTACAACTCTCTCCCAGAGCCATGTGTACAACTCTCTCCCAGAGCCATGTGTACAACTCTCTCCCAGAGCCATGTGTACAACTCTCTCACAGAGCCATGTGTACAACTCTCTCCCAGAGCCATGTGTACAACTCTCTCCCAGAGCCATGTGTACAACTCTCTCCCAGAGCCATGTGTACAACTCTCTCACAGAGCCATGTGTACAACTCTCTCCCAGAGCCATGTGTACAACTCTCTCCCAGAGCCATGTGTACAACTCTCTCCCAGAGTCATGTGTACAACTCTCTCCCAGAGCCATGTGTACAACTCTCTCCCAGAGCCATGTGTACAACTCTCTCCCAGAGCCATGTGTACAACTCTCTCCCAGAGCCATGTGTACAACTCTCTCACAGAGCCATGTGTACAACTCTCTCACAGAGCCATGTGTACAACTCTCTCCCAGAGCCATGTGTACAACTCTCTCACAGAGCCATGTGTACAACTCTCTCCCAGAGCCATGTCTACAACTCTCTCCCAGAGCCATGTGTACAACTCTCTCCCAGAGCCATGTGTACAACTCTCTCCCAGAGCCATGTGTACAACTCTCTCCCAGAGCCATGTGTACATTGACGTAGAAGAAGAGAAGAAGAAGCCGTTGAAACAACGGACCGTATAGAAACTCCTTACTGCTTCTCAACACATTATAATTTTGAGGCAGATTTACGGCATGACTTTGTATCTCCTTGACATGTGTTTAGTAATCGTTTCTCAGGCACGGCAGTTTGTTGTGGGGAGCTTTGCTCACACAAGGTGCCAAAACCATAAGTTAATTCATTTAAAATGTCATTTATGTTTTTACAAAGAGGTAGAATTTGGTTTTTACAAAATATTGTACCATCGTGTTAATAAATTAAATCAGACCTCTATAAAATAGACACTACTGGAATGATTTATAATACTGGACAATACTGTATGTTAATAAATGAAATCAGACCCATCTAGCCATCATCTACATGTTTTGGGTTTAATCGCACATATAAAACCCTTCAATTATATCACTTTCAAGGCTAAAGGCTTCATAACAGAGAGACATGTGCGACTAGCGTTGAGGCCCTGCAGTCCCCCAACGTAGGCCTGCCAGTAATCTCACAGTTTCCTCCATTTCTTAGAATTAGATTAATAATCCTCATGTTCCATTGACATTGATGTTTTCATTCACCAACTAAATTACTCTGTGATTTTAGAAGGATATAAATGCCTGTTCTCTGCTAGGAAATCTCCATCAACAACAGGAATTTATCACCACTAAATTGATATTTTTTAAGATTTGACATATCACTAAATCTGCTTATTTGTGTATAGCTGTGTCTAAATCTGTGTAATATGATCAACTATTATTTATGTATAGTGTTTTTTAAAAGTAGACATTGAATGTCAATTTTGAGCATGGTGAAGTTATTAATTACGCTTTGGATGGTGAATCAATACACCCAGTCACGACAAAAATACAGGTGTCCTTCCTAACTCAGTTGCCGTAGAGGAAGGAAACTGCTCAGGGATTTCACCATGAGAAAAAAATGACTTTAAAACAGTTACAGAGTTTAATGGCTGTGACAGGAGAAAACGGAGAATGGATCAACAACATTGTAGTTACTCCACAGTACTAACCTAAAGGACAGAGTGAAAAGAAGGAAGCCTGTACAGAATACAAATGTTCCAAAACATGCATCCTGTTTGCAACAAGACACTATAGTAAAACTGCAAAAAATGTGACAAAGAAATGATCTTTCTGTCCTGAAAAAAAAGAGTTATGTTTGGGGCAAATCCAACACAACACATCACTGAGTACCACTGTTCATATTTTTAAAACATTGTGGTGGCTGCATCATGTTATGGGTCTGCTTGTAATCGACACGGATTAAAGGAGTTTTTGAGGATAAAATGAAACGGAATATAGCTAAGCACAGGCAAAATAATAGAGGAAGACCTGGTTCAGTCTGGTTCAGTCTGCTTTCCAATCAGACACTGAGAGACAAATTCACCTTTCAGCAGGACAATAACCTAAAACATTAGGGTCAAATCTACCCTGGAGTCGCTTTACCAAGACAGTGTTGAACGTTCCTGAGTGTTGCAGTTTTGACTTACATCTACTTGAACATCTATGGCAAGACTTGAAAATGGTTGTCTAACAATGATCATCAATCAACTAGACAGAGCTTGAAGAATTTCTTTAAGAATAATGTGCAAGTATTGTACAATCACGGAATGCAAAGCTTTTAGAGACTAACCAAGAAAGACTGATTCTAACATGTATTGACTCAGGGGTGTGACTCAATACTGTATATGCGATATTTCTGTATTTCATTTTCAATAAAGGTGCTTTTTTTTTATAAATATTTTTTTCACTTTGCCATTATGGAATTTTGTGTGTAGATGGTTGAGACAGAAAAAAAATGTGTAATCCATTTTGACATCAGGCTGTAATATGGAAATGTGGAATGAGTCAAAGTGTATGAATACTTTCTGAAGGCTCTGTATGTACCTTGTTCCAGAGATCATTGGCCTAAGCCTGCATGAAGAGAACATCTACCCATCTACCCATCTACCCATAACCCACTGGGGTAAAGTGTTCAGAGTGAATCCCTGTGTTACAGCTTCATGAAGAGAACATCTACCCATCTACCCATAACCCACTGGGGTAAAGTGTTCAGAGTGAATCCCTGTGTTACAGCTTCATGAAAAGAACAACTACCCATCTACCCATAATCCACTGGGGTAAAGTGTTCAGAGTAAATCCCTTACAGCTTCATGAAAAGAACAACTACCCATCTACCCATAACCCACTGGGGTAGATTGTTCAGAGTGAAACCCTGTGTTGACATCTACAGATCAGGGTCTTTCTGTAATGGTGTGTTGATCCCAGGGTCTTACTGTAATGGTGTGTTGATCCCAGGGTCTTACTGTAATGGTGTGTTGATCCCAGGGTCTTAGTGCCTTACTGTAATGGTGTGTTTATCCCAGGGTCTTACTGTAATGGTGTGTTGATCCCAGGGTCTTAGGGTCTTACTGTAATGGTGTGTTGATCCCAGGGTCTTAGGGTCTTACTGTAATGGTGTGTTGATCCCAGGGTCTTACTGTAATGGTGTGTTGATCCCAGGGTCTTAGGGTCTTACTGTAATGGTGTGTTTATCCCAGGTTGTTAGGGTCTTACTGTAATGGTGTGTTGATCCCAGGTTCTTACTGTAATGGTGTGTTGATTCCAGGGTCTTAGTGTCTTGAAGTAATGGTGTGTTGATCCCAGGTTGTTAGGGTCTTACTGTAATGGTGTGTTGATCCCAGGGTCTTACTGTAATGTTGTGTTGATCCCAGGGTCTTACTGTAATGGTGTGTTGATCCCAGGGTCTTAGGGTCTTACTGTAATGATGTGTTGATCCCAGGGTCTTACTGTAATGGTGTGTTGATCCCAGGGTCTTAGGGTCTTACTGTCATGGTGTGTTGATCCCAGGTTGTTAGGGTCTTACTGTAATGGTGTGTTGATCCCAGGTTGTTAGGGTCTTACTGTCATGGTGTGTTGATCCCAGGTTGTTAGGGTCTTACTGTAATGGTGTGTTGATCCCAGGGTCTTACTGTAATGGTGTGTTGATCCCAGGGTCTTAGGGTCTTACTGTAATGATGTGTTGATCCCAGGGTCTTACTGTAATGGTGTGTTGATCCCAGGGTCTTAGGGTCTTACTGTCATGGTGTGTTGATCCCAGGTTGTTAGGGTCTTACTGTAATGGTGTGTTGATCCCAGGTTGTTAGGGTCTTACTGTCATGGTGTGTTGATCCCAGGTTGTTAGGGTCTTACTGTAATGGTGTGTTGATCCCAGGGTCTTAGGGTCTTACCTGTAATGGTGTGCCACATCATTATGAATAACTCCGTTGCATACAGAGCTACCTAGCTAGTTGGAGATGTATTTAAGGCTAACGGCCATACAGAGCTACCTAGCTAGTTGGAGATGTATTTAAGGCTAACGGCCATACAGAGCTACCTAGCTAGTTGGAGATGTATTTAAGGCTAACGGCCATACAGAGCTACCTAGCTAGCTGGAGATGTATTTAAGGCTAACGGCCATACAGAGCTACCTAGCTAGTTGGAGATGTATTTAAGGCCAACGGCCATACAGAGCTACCTAGCTAGTTGGAGATGTATTTAAGGCTAACGGCCATACAGAGCTACCGAGCTAGTTGGAGATGTATTTAAGGCTAACGGCCATACAGAGCTACCGAGCTAGTTGGAGATGTATTTAAGGCTAACGGCCATACAGAGCTACCTAGCTAGCTGGAGATGTATTTAAGGCTAACGGCCATACAGAGCTACCTAGCTAGTTGGAGATGTATTTAAGGCTAACGGCCATACAGAGCTACCTAGCTAGTTGGAGATGTATTTAAGGCTAATGGCCATACAGAGCTACCTAGCTAGTTGGAGATGTATTTAAGGCTAACGGCCATACAGAGCTACCGAGCTAGTTGGAGATGTATTTAAGGCTAACGGCCATACAGAGCTACCGAGCTAGTTGGAGATGTATTTAAGGCTAACGGCCATGCAGAGCTACCTAGCTAGTTGGAGATGTATTTAAGGCTAACGGCCATACAGAGCTACCTAGCTAGCTGGAGATGTATTTAAGGCTAACGGCCATACAGAGCTACCTAGCTAGTTGGAGATGTATTTAAGGCTAACGGCCATACAGAGCTACCTAGCTAGTTGGAGATGTATTTAAGGCTAACGGCCATACAGAGCTACCGAGCTAGTTGGAGATGTATTTAAGGCTAACGGCCATACAGAGCTACCGAGCTAGTTGGAGATGTATTTAAGGCTAACGGCCATACAGAGCTACCTAGCTAGCTGGAGATGTATTTAAGGCTAACGGCCATACAGAGCTACCTAGCTAGTTGGAGATGTATTTAAGGCTAACGGCCATACAGAGCTACCTAGCTAGTTGGAGATGTATTTAAGGCTAACGGCCATACAGAGCTACCGAGCTAGTTGGAGATGTATTTAAGGCTAACGGCCATACAGAGCTACCTAGCTAGTTGGAGATGTATTTAAGGCTAACGGCCATACAGAGCTACCTAGCTAGTTGGAGATGTATTTAAGGCTAACGGCCATACAGAGCTACCGAGCTAGTTGGAGATGTATTTAAGGCTAACGGCCATACAGAGCTACCTAGCTAGTTGGAGATGTATTTAAGGCTAACGGCCATACAGAGCTACCTAGCTAGTTGGAGATGTATTTAAGGCTAACGGCCATACAGAGCTACCTAGCTAGTTGGAGATGTATTTAAGGCTAACGGCCATACAGAGCTACCTAGCTAGTTCTAGATCTTCTGATGGATTGAATTAATAACAACACTATATATTACTGTGCCACCATGTGTTGCTGTCTGTCTGCGTTCTGTCCCTTCGGAGTGGTCTGAGGTGGACGTTTCCATTGGTCAAGCTGCTGGAAGGCAACAGCATGGGGACAGAAGCAGAGTTTAGCTGACTATTCTTCCCAAGGACCAATCAGCACTCTACCACTACACACTCTGGTGCTGCTGCACCTCATATCCACATACTGTATGAATGAGTGTGGATGGGGAGGACGGACGGGGTGGAGAAGTATTTTTCCCCCAAAAAAATGGGTTGAACTGTTGGTGGGTAATGTACAAGAGCTCTGATCTACAGCTAAGTCACATGACCAGGATGTCCTTCACAGGAACTGAAAAGAAGCCTGGGGTGTATTCACTAGGGACCAAATGGAACGAAACGGAATGAAACGGGGTGCGACCTACCTGAATTTATAATATAGAAACTTGTTTTCGTTGCAAAACGTTTTCCCTTTGGAGTAAACTGTTTCCATTAGAAAACGTTTTGGACTAATGATTACACCCCTGACATTCTAGATTCTAGACAAAGCGTTGGATTGTTTCCTAACATTCTAGAATCTAGACAGAGTGTTGGATTGTTTCCTAACATTCTAGAATCTAGACAGAGCATTGGATTGTTTCCTAACATTCTAGAATCTAGACAGAGCGTTGGATTGTTTCCTACCATTCTAGACAGAGCGTTGGATTGTTTCCTAACATTCTAGAATCTAGACAGAGTGTTGGATTGTTTCCTAACATTCTAGATTCTAGACAGAGTGTTGGATTGTTTCCTAACATTCTAGATTCTAGACAGAGCGTTGGATTGTTTCCTAACATTCTAGATTCTAGACAGAGCGTTGGATTGTTTCCTAACATTCTAGAATCTAGACAGAGTGTTGGAATGGTTATTGGGAGGGATTCCTGGCACTAGCCCCTGCCTATCAAGAGCATGTTCAGTTCCCCAAGTTCACAAAATTAAAAATAGTTTGTGAATGTGCACATGGCTGGGCTGTCTGATATAGTGGAATAACCAGACAGTTTTCCCTCCCAGCCATTTCTGGATTAAGTGCTGTCTGTTAGTCAACATGGTGATTGAGTTGAACTGAAAAAGAAACTCAATGTTGCCCCAAGACATTTTGAATAAATCCCAGACAGTGAAGCTTGGGAATAAACTGTAGTGGACTTTCATGCGTGTAATTATTTTTTTTCCCCCTTATTTTATGTCCACGAATAGATATTCTATATTTTATGAAATTGCACCATATTTATCATACATAGTGTTAAGCACTCACAGGACATGCTAGTAAATCTAGTTCTGAGGTCAACTAAAAACAAGTTATTTTCTTCCTGCACTGAGTTCTGAACAGAGAGTGTTAAATGTGGCTTCTCCATCTAAAAAAATAAATAAATCCACTTTGCCTAAGCAGGTGCTAGAACCAATTAGTAATGAATTTATTAAAGAGTAGACAAGGGATGTAATAAATGCCATCCACCTGGCCAACACACCTGGTGTGATTATGATCAATAAGAGCCATTAGCTGAGCCATGGACATGTCCTCAAACAGTAACCATGCTACACGCGCCTGCCAGGCTTCACAGAGACATTATCACCTGTGCTTTATTGGCGTCTTTATGCTTCTTCCATCCACGTTACAAGACAAATCATATGAACATTTGAGCCAAGGTTGAGATTAAAGTTGATTATATTTAAAGTAGCCTGTTGTACGGACTGATATTATAGTGTATGAACCAAATAGTCAGGATTGTATAGCCGCAGATGTACTTATATTTCCAAAGGAAACAATCTCAATGGCTCGGTAAATGGAATAGAGTTGATCTGTAATATGGGTAATTTAAGCCGAGAGGGTGAACTGTTATGCCTATGTAGTTTATATCATAAATCAAGAACCAATGGTAAGGTAGTATATAGGAGAGTTTTGTTTAGCCGTTACGCTACGTAGTATGTTAGCTCTATTAACTAATGCACACAGCTCTGCAGTGGAGGGTCTTACCGACAAGCTAGTCACACGCTGCCATGCATCCAAACACCACGTTGTTGTCTAACCTCCATTGGGGAAGCCTGGTTCTCACCGAGGCTACCCACAAGCGGTTTGGATGACTAATAAACACTGAACACAAATACAAACGCAGCATGTAAAGTGTTTGTCCCATGTTTCATGAGCTGAAATAAAAAAAGATCCCAGAAATGTTATTCACAAAAAGCTTAATTCTCTGAAATGTTGTGCACAAATTTGTTTACATCCCCTGTTATTGAGCATTTCTCCTTTATAATCCATCCAAGATAATCCATTTCTCATTTCTCCAAGATAATCCATCCACCTGACAGGTGTGGCGTATCAAGAAGCTGATTAAACAGCATGATCATTACACAGGTGCACCTTGTGCTGAGGACAGTTAAAGGTCCCTCTAAAATGTACGGTTTTGTCACACAATTCTTCCAACCGGCCTTACAACTGCAGATCCTGTGTGTGGTGTCACGCGGGCGAGCGGTTTGCTGATGTCAACGTTGTGAACAGAGTGCCCCATGGTGGCGATGGGGTTATGGTATAGGCAGGCATAAACTGAGGACAACAAACACAATTGCATTTTATCAATGGCGATTTGAAAGCTCAAAAATACAGTGACAAGATCCTGAGGCCCATTTTATTAAGGAATCTCTGACCAACATATGCATATCTGTATTCCCAGTCATGTGAAATCCATAGACTAGGGCCTAATGAATGTATTTCAATTCACGGATTTTCCTCATATGAACTGTAACTCAGTGAAACCTTTTAAATTGTTGCATGTTGCGTTTATATTTTTGTTCAGTATATTTTAACTCCTTTCTAAGGATGACAAAATATGTTGTAAAGTGGAAGGTCAGTGTTTTAATCTGTCTATCACAGTACATACAGTATTCAGCTACATTCATTCAGCATCTTATTGATGCACCTGTTAACTTCTCAAAGAACATTCACTACGTAGTGTTGTGACTGTTTATAGAGTAGACATGGAAGAGCTATAATGCCATTTAAATTGAACTAAGATACCATATTAGGCCTATGAGAGTTGATCGTATCAGGAGTGGTGGGGTCTGAAATATGATTCTCAGCCAGACTCACACAACAATACGTGTCCACAAGGAATCAAGTCAAATCAAATTGTATTTGTCGCCAAATACAGGAAAATGCTTACTTTACAAGCCCTTAACCAACAAATCAGTTTTAGGAAAATACAACCCCAAAAAAGTAAGAGATAAGAATAACAAATATTTGAAGAGCAGCAGTAAATAACAATAACAACAACAATAACAATAGCGGGGCGAAATACAGGGGGGGGGGGGGGGGGGTACCGGTAAAGAGTCAATGTGGGGGGGGGGGGCACTGGTGTCGAACGGAGGAGACACCGAATTGAAGGTAATTTCTCTTCCGAAATACCATGTCTGATTCACAGCCTCTGGCTGTCACAGCACCCACCGTATGTATTTCTGGGCCAGTCTTAGAGTGTACTAGAAACACAACACCATAATCTGAGAAGGCTGGACAGCGTGACGCCAAAAGGTAATAACAACACAAAGTTGAATTCAATGCATCTGTTAGACAGGGAGTCTACACAGTTGACTTCAATATAAATGTGAGGAATTTGGTGATAAAATGTCCACTGCTTTGAGTCGAGTTGGGAGGCAACAACCGGAAGTGGAGGAAGGCAAATTATTTCAAGATTGAGCTGTTTACCTGGAGGGAGGTACATCATCTCTGATCTGCTTTATAAAGTTTAGAAATACTTCATATCCATCATTTAAATCGATAATGAAATTGATACCAATTTTACAATTAAGCATCTTCTGTTTTGGCCCCAAAATGAGGCAACGCTAGTAAGCTAATTTGGTGCCAGTATTGCTCCTATCAGCATGCGCAAGTGAGGAGCCCTCATTAATAAGGATCCGCCCCTTTATGTAAAATTTTCGCCTAAAATTACATACCCAAATCTAACTGCCTGTAGCCAGGACCTGAAGCAAGGATATGCATATTCTTGGTACCAGTTGAAAGGAAACACTTTGAAGTTTGTGTAAATGTGAAATAAATGTTGGAGAATATAACACAATAGATCTGGTAAAAGATAATACAAAGAAAAAACTACTATTCTTTTGTATTTTTTTGTACCATCATCTTTGAAGTGCAAGAAAAAAGCCATAATGTATTATTCCAGGCCAGGTGCAATTTGGATTTTGACCACTAGATGGCAGAAGTGTATGTGCAAAGTTTTAGACTGATACAATGAACAATTGCGTTTTTGTTCAAAATGTATCAAAACTGCACAAATGTGCCTAATTTGTTTATTAATAACTTTTCATGATCAAAATTGTGCACTCTCCTCAAACAATAGCATGGTATTATTTTTCTGTAAAAGCTACTGTAAAGTGGACAGTGCAGTTAGAGTAACAAGAATTTAAGCTTCCTGCCAATATCAGATAAGTCCATGTTCTGGGAAATGTTCTTGTTACTTACAACCTCATGCTAATCGCATTAGCCTACGTTAGCTCAACAGTTCCTGTGAAAGGGACACCGATCCTGAAGAATATTTATCAATTAAATACATCAACAACAACCAATGACACTGAGTATAAAATAAGGAGTTAAAACAAAGGCATGCATTTTTTTCAGCAATGGTGCTATCTGCGGCCTACTGATCTTAAGACAGTTGTATCTTACCTCCTTCCGACCACACCTGCATACATCTGCATTCTCTATCACGTGACATAGGGCCACACAATGTCCACAGCACATGACACAATCTCAACTGTGGATCTGAGACGTCGGAAAAAGACACATGGGTAAGTTCACCAAACAGGTAGGAATGTTGTTAAACGTTTTGAAGTGGGGTAAAACTGCCTGTCAGAATAGCTAAACAAATAGTCCTAGCTGTAGTGTTGTGGTAACCTAAATGTTTATTTATTGTGCAACTACACCAGAACGCTGGGTGTGGCTGCTCTGAAATTCTCTTTATAATTAGGCTACTGCTACTCAATGACAATATACAATCCCATTGCTTGCGCCATTTAAGCAAAGCTTGGCTTGCAGTAGGTCTAGGATACACCCTGTCACCCTGTAGAGAAAGGAAATGAAACATCAACACACTTCAAAGCTTCTCTTTCCTCTGTTCTCTTTAGAAGACACAAACAGGTGTGGCTAGAAAACATATTCACCATTTATATAGGAGTCCATTTTCATTAGGTGTATAGCCTTACTGATAGGAGCCCGTTTTCAGAATGTAAATACTCTGTAAAAAAAAATAAAAACTGGGACACGTTAGATTGTGTCACTACAACAACAGTTGACAGAATAATCTATTTTTTTAAATCCCAGATTTAAAAATTTAGAGAGTGACGTTACGGAGACCATATCAAATGAACCTAGAACAAGCAACTCCTATGAACACTAGGTGTGGTTGTCGGTTGCCATGGACTCCTGCTGGAAGTCAACTTGAACAGTTTGAGGACATCTCTATCATGTCCTAATTACAAAGGAAGAAAACTTTCCCTCTCGGTTCAGGGCACAATAATAATGAGGTCAGTGATTATGTTAATTGAAGTCGTTTCTCTACAACATATCTGTGTGTCTAATTCTAATCTAAGAAGAGAACAAGATACCTTCCCCAAGGGTACAGAATATGTTTTGTAGCTTTAATGACAATCTGTTAGGATTTGTGGTACTTTAATTCAACTCATGCCAAGACCTAAACGCGTCCTAATGTAAAACTATTGATGTCTTAAAATATTTTGAAACAATAAATTCGAATTTCCTTCGATTCACCAGGCTACACAAAAAAAATATTATGTAACAGAATTACACGATAAGTTATTTCATAAAATTGCCTATTCAAAAATGGTTTAGCTCAAAGATTTTAGTTAGGCTACAACAAAATAAATAAATCCACGTGAGAAATATTTTGTCCAAATTTAATTACGAATATCATAAAACTGAATTGCATGTAGTGTCACATAAAATAAATGAATGGAAGTAAAATGAAATATTCACATCAGCTATACATATGGTATATCTAATCTATAACCTTTGGTAGTGCGCACGCTCCGGTATTTATAATAGATAACCGTTGGTAGTGCGCATGCTCCGGTATTTATAATAGATAACCGTTGGTAGTGCGCATGCTCCGGTATTTATAATAGATAACCGTTGGTAGTGCGCACGCTCCGGTATTTATAATAGATAAGTCTCTGTCTCTCTGTCTCTGTCTCTGTCTCTGTCTCTCTCTCTCTCTCTCTCTCTCTCTCTCTCTCTCTCTCTCTCTCTCTCTCTCTCTCTCTCTGTCTCTCTCTCTCTGTCTCTCTCTCTCTCTCTCTCACTCTCTCTCTCTGTCTCCCCTTCTCTCTCTCTCTCTCTCTCTCTCTCTTTCTCTCTCTCTGTCTCCCCTTCTCTCTCTCTCTCTCTCTCTCTCTCTCTTATGAAGAGGAAATAAAATACCAACCCTAACCTAATAGGATTTCATTTACAAAACAACGAAATAGCATTTATGTTTTATTGCCTTCTACAAGTGTAATTAAAAACGGTTTAGCATACATGAGATAACTAGTCAAATGACCTGTGCCATAAAAAAGGAGAGGTAAAAAAAAACATAGCAAAAAAAACCGCAGGCCTACCGACATTACTTCTGTGTAGTTGTGTGTCATAAAACAACAAAGATGAACAACTTAAATTGGCGGCCTAATTTGTACAGTTGACATGATGCCTTCTGTAGGGTAACGGATGGTGATGTTTTTCTAGCCCTAAACCACTGCATCATGGTGGGAAACAACGGCCCAGGGAGAAAGCTACCCCTGGTCTACCCCTGTCGCAAACATCTAATTGGAATGAACCCATTTAGCAACATGTCAGGGAAAGGCGACAACATGGACAATGTCAGCGCCTCTACAAATCTTCTGTGGTCTAAACTTAATAGCGTGTCACTGTGTCTGTCCAGCGCCACTAGTGACTGGTTGGTGTCTCAGACAGCTAGCTAGCTGCGTGACTCATGGTACATGACCGTTCTTTATTTAGCTGCTGGGCGATTCGGGCGAATCGCAGGGAAAAAAAAGGTAGAACATACATACAGCTATACTGCATGATGGCAGGAAACGCGCGTCAACCCTTATTCCACTTTGGGTTGGGTCTGGCAGGAAGTGACCAGTCCGTTGAAAGGCATTATGCCAATCATTTGATATTATATAAAGACTTGACTATTGTTTTTATTAACTCATGAAAGACCGGTAAAGACCTCTGAATCAGACTGAACACGGTAATTAACGAGCCTACCTCCACTAATTATTCCTTTATCCATATGAGTGCTAATATCCTAGACATGAGTTCCAATTATTTCTAATGACACATACAATGGTTTCTAATTATAAGTGAAGGTGTTCATATCATTTACCTATAGACAAATATATAATCCACACTGCGCCATGTCTGACCCAGGAGCCCGGACAACCTCACCCAGGCTGTAAACGAGGAGGTTGGCTACTAAGAGCTTTATAACGTTCCTTCTTTTTTTAAATGAATTGATCCAAAATGAAAAGTCAGAATAAAAATAACGTAGGCCCTATCTCGAATCGAGAACTCAACATATTAATATTAAGAATTTGGGCCTATTTGATACAGAACTAACTAATTATACTCTATTCATTTCTAACACGATATGTCTTTCTATGCTTGTGGACGTTTAACGCGTACAATTGGTATCTTCAAGTGAGCTGCTAACAATGCAAATTATTACGACGTTAGTGTTGCATTAACTTTCCCGTTAGAATGTCTTTCCACGGTAATAATATATCAGAAAATACATACATAAATATATACATATATATATTCCATACACATCTGACGCGCTCAAGTCAGCTTTACGCGGAGCATGAAAATTGAGTTTTCCATACTACCTCTCAAACTTCAACTCCGCAGCACACAGCGCTCAGGCAGATCAACCTATCAGAGGCGAGCCTTTTGAACAGAGCCGAGACAGCCTCGAAGTCAGCCAAAGGGCAAGCGCATGTGAATTGAGGAAGAGAGAGAGAAAAAAGTCCAACTACCTTTACATTGGAGAAAGGGCAGGAATTGCCCCTCTCACATCCATCTCTGCCTAACAGCTAGACGGCAATCCGAGAGGTTCATTGTAGGGTTGATATGATTCACTGTCCACTGTACGGCTGGGGAATAAGGATCTTTATCTCTGGAAACGGATACATAGTGGCCTTGGGAAGGGTACAGCATAGTTCAGACATATATAGCACAATACACATCGATACAAACAGGTTTACCAATCACCAAAGGTTTCCTTTAAATGTTATGTATATTTAAGAAAATAGCGTTGTCATTTAACCAAGATCGTAAGTAGGTGGATGGAAAACATGAAGGATGTGAAGGGCCCTTGGCAGCGGCTCTCTGATCTGTAACGCTGGACGTCTTTATTTGCCTTGGGTTCATGAAAAGAAACCACACGGAAGAGATAACGGCACGATAACAAACAGAACATTAGCAGAATCATCACAATCATTATAATAAATATACATTTCTTCCAAGGTTTTTTTTAAAAACGTGTAATCACACCGATGTTTTTTTTTTCACCTGTTACCATAATAGGGACTAAACTATCCAAACTAAAGATACAAATGTTCAATCATCAGAACAATTGTCTATTGGGAAAATCTGCGCACTAAACATTTCTGCACTATCATTGATTTTTTTTGGGGGGGAGGAACACATACGCTACCCTATACATATCAGCATGTAGTCTTGTGACTAAATATTTATCTTATTAATTTAGTTAACACCGTGGGATGAACATGTGGAACCGTGGACGGGCAGTCATGATTCATCAAGTGGCACAACAGCTTTCCTTCTCTTCTCCGGCTGGGTCTCCGTGTACCTCCGGGGCTCCGGGGCTCCATGTACTGCCGGGTTCAACCAACACCTCAGCTCTAGTACATAGACTAGTCAACTCAGTAACTTGATACCAGACTAATCCTTCCTGCAGCCTGGCAACTATGTTAAGACAGATTTGAGGATTGTATAGGCCAACATCAAGTGCGCATTAGAAACAAGTTGCCATGTTTACACTCCAACACCCAATCAGAAAAAAAGGTTAGGGTATAACAATAACGAACATAATCATACAGAATGTCTTCTAAACTTTGTTCAGAACTTGAAATAACTCTGAAATTATGAAACCGATTGTCTTATATTATTGGAGAAAGTAAGCAGCTATTTGGTAGCTAACGGCTTTGTTCGATAGTAAGTATTACCTGTTTTGTAGGTGTGTTAGTCAAATAATAAAATGTTGATTTCCATGAACATCTTAATTGAATATTTGACGTCTATATTATAATTGGACCATACTATGCTATAATCTGACTATCATATTTGGAACAGGATATTTTACTTCGCAATAACCTGCGTGTTAAAGTTATAAAGTGACACATGTCTGTTTTCATGGGTCAAATATTTTCCTGAAGGTTTGAATATAATTCATAGTTGGAACGTGCAAGTTTGCATTCAGTTCTATCATTGAAAACAACACACACAGCTCGGCCTGGGTTTAACTGGCTGCTAGCGCAAGTCATAAATATTCATTGACAAGCTAGGCGCACTGAGTGCTGGCGCCTGCGCTGTTCAAGAGCTTTAAACGCGACTCTGCTGTTTTCAGCTTGTTGTGACCGTTAAGAAACGTCGCAATACAGTCAACTGAACAAATTAAGTTAGTGTGAACAAAACTGAAAGGATGAGATTTCCTTATCCCGTCGATTATCCGGTTCATAAGAGCCCATGCACGCCGTGTTGGCTACACCGCCTGTCATTCAGACATCTTCGTATGGATACGGGAAGATTTCCATGTCAGCTATTTTTGTAAAGGAAGAATCTCAAATATTGATTCTACCAGATATATATATATATATATATATATATATATTTCGTTTACATTCCAAAATGTAAAACAAATGTCATTAAATGAGTCATAAACACACATAAACAATGTAATTTACATTTTACATTAAAAAAACAGACATCGTCATGTGGTATTACAGAATAAAAGTCAACTATTAACATTTGAAAAGACTGAGAACAAATGTAGGACATTGGTAATTAATTATAGGACTATTGGGTTACTTTTTAGGCTATCACTACGACCCACAGTGTGTGGTTCTAAAGCCCCCCCTGCATGGACAGAGTTATTACTAGTTGAACACAATCGTCTTGAACTTGAGTAACCTAATGGAATCTCTGCATATACATGCTTTAGTAGTGTCGGTCTGTGTAGCGCTGATATTGGCATGAGGAGACCATGGTTGTCTCGTAGTTCAAGACACTTTGCAGTTGAATTCAGCCTCGACATGCATTTGTTGCTTTTTCCAAAAATATGATCTGGTAACATCTAATAATATTATAAAGTTACATTTGAGGCCTAGTGATATTTTAGTTCAAAATAAATGTTAAGGACATTCAAGACCAGAGTCGATATAAGCAAAGCTTTCTAGCTTTGTTGGAGAACGACCGGTCTTTTCAAACAAAACCAATGTCATTCTATAATCCAAAACATATTTATGGGTATATGGTATACACAGCACTTTCTATTGCTGGTCTAATGATGCATGAATGAAAACGTATTGGCACTAGAATCTAAATAGATAGTCTTAAATAGAGTCGGAAAAGTCATTTTAGTACCGCCATTCATTTATCAGGAAAATAAATGAATAGCCTGGCACGCTAAAATAATATGGAAATTAATGATATCTGAGGTGATTTGTTTAAAATGTATTCAAACAAATCACCTCAGATATCATGAATTTCCGCCATTTAAATTACACACACACGAACGCACATATACACACACTCTTACATTTTAAATCAAATGTTTTATATGGACTTGGAAAAACACATAGTAATTATTCTATTTCATCCTGGACCATCATAAAAACAGATCACGTTTCAACTCTTAGTTCCATCCTGTACGATTGCAAATCATTTTAATTTAAAAAAAAAACAGATCTTATTTCAAATCTTATTTCAGAGAAAATGTTTAGGCCCGTAGTATTACTGTAAACTATATGTAAAAAAAATAAAACACATAAACACACTGCGTGAGGATTGTTACTGATGACTGATCAATTGAACATTGTGTGCAGGCCATTTGTCTTCGTCTTTTCTGTTAGTATCGTTTCGTCATTTTTCGGCCTGTCCAACGTGTCATGTTGTCAGCTGTAGACTGACAGATCGGGGATTATATGATTCTATTCTGTGTCGCCTTAGCGCACTGGCAGTGTTAACGACGCAGGCCAGGCTGGTGATCACTGGCGTCTGTCTGTTGACGTGAACCCTGCCTAATGGTCCGGTCAACCAGGCTGGCTACACCACGGAACAAAGACTACAACACTGACTCCAGAAGTCCCAACACTTCCTCGGCACTATGACATCCATCTGACAAAGCTAGCTTTGGGGAAACTGAATTACATCGAGAACAATTAAGTAAAAACATAAACAATTTCGTTTACACAGACTGATAATTATATCCGTCACGATTAACCGTTTACATTCTCGAATTACTCGAGGGCAAGGACTGGTATGTTAATTATGGATTAACAGGAGACAAGGACAGGAATAATCAAATTACTTAACATTAATTCGTATTACCGAATTGGATTCTGCAAGCCTAAAAAGGCTAGCATGATGTGATTTAGGTGGTGTCCTTTGATAAGCGGGTGATAGAGCAGTAGCTTAGCCTAGCCTGATAAGACGGTCCACCTATCATGTCCCTTTATTGATAGTCTAGGTGTTATGAAATGTGCACCACCTATTTGATTTGTGCCCCTCTGAACATGTCATTTAAAACTGTTACTTTTAGTATGATAGTTATTTCAATATAATACCTCATATAGGCTTATCATGCTTTGCTAAATGCCTGGTTCTCTATTTAACTGTGTTGTTAATGATAATGGTATACATAGGTAATCAAGCAGTCATTTTGATGTCCAGTCATATTTAGACAGTATGCTATGAGAAACAAAAAATATTGGAAGACAATAGTTGGTTGTATTTTTTTATGCTTTAATATAGTACGAAATGTAACCAAACATTTTGTGTAGACTAAATTCTACATAAGAGCGTATTTCTCCATAAATCCCGATCATTTCTAACGTTACCCTTTTACATGCGGATAAATATGGAAAATTGAGCTATATACATGTAGGTAATACTGCCTTGACATTATCAAGGTAATGGACAAATAGTTTTTTTTTTAAATCTTTTATCACGTACATAAACAGATTGACACGGAGTTTCAGGCTTTCACTACACGACTTATCGACATGACATTGAATAACAGCAATGGTAAGTACTGTGCTACTCCAACTGGACCGTAGACGGAATGTGGCACCAAATACAAAAGCACATAAATAGACTAATAGTCGGTAAGGTCGACGTCATAGTGGCGACGGAAGTTATACTGAGTAATTCACATTGGGTACACATCAACTACAACATTCTGTTGTCAATCCGACACTAGTCATCGCAATATTATTGTTAAAAACCATCTCATTTTCCATATATCTAGGGACCACATTTTCACAAATGCCCTTAAACTGTGATATAACTATTTACAAAATAAAATAGAACATGTTTGAACTGTGAATCTTTATGTACAAAGAAAATCAGGCCACGAACCGCAGATAGCATGCATTGAGATATCTTGCGTGCAGTCTTTCAAAAAAGAGCCGGGGGGGGGGGGGGGGGGGGGGGGGGAATGTTTAAAAAAAACTTTAACTTGGTAGCTGGTCGTGCACCTTGTCCATGCATCACTCTGTCTCTCTCTCTCTGTAGCCATTAACCAACCATTTTGGCTTCCTCGTATTTTTCTCTGTCCACGCATTATAGACTGACTTTCAAAGTCTTTGATTCCAAGCAGTCCTATTTCTGCAGTCTTTGTGAAAATATTTTACACGTACCATTCATTAAAATTTGACGACAGCGTGGTGTGGTGGCTGGTCGTGTGGTGTACTGTCGAGGTTGCCGGTGATATGGAACTGGAATTATGGTTCTCTGTGGACGGGGACACGATGGTGGGCGGCGTGGACGATTCGTACCCGGAACTGGCCGCTGGTGACGGTTGGGGTCCTTGCGTGGTAGCCTCGTGAACCTATGAGACAGAGCGAAAAAATAAAAATTAACAACAGGACATTTTTACGCTTGACAGTGTGTCTGTGTATTACTCATACGCTGCCATGCTTTATGGTATTATGAAGGCTTAAAGTTCGATTCTCCATAGTGAGAAGAACATACATCGGCTAATTATATACATGCTAATGATAATACATTTTTAATAAATAAACCAAGATCCTAAATTAAAATGCATGATGCAATATTTTGGAAATGATTACAGCGTGAAAGGTTTTATGAAAACACAACAGCTAGTTCTACTGCATCATACGTTCATATTTGCTGGAATGTATACACAGCATTTTCCTTCTCAACAATATCCAATATATGGACTTATTTATAGCACGCTAAATATTCAGAACAATGTTAAGTAGCCACGGATTAAAATAAAAGTGTAAGTTAATATGTACCTTCATGTGTTTCCGCAGAGAGCTTGGATGTGTGTAGGACTTGTCGCATTGCTTGCAGAGATAAGGCTTGTCAGATGTATGGACGTGCATGTGTTTCTTCCGGTCGCTGCTGTTGGCAAACCGTCTGTCGCAGCCCTCAAACTCACACTTGAAAGGTTTTTCACCTTAAAAAAAAAAAAAATGACACGAAATAAACATTTTACACACGGAGAATATGAACCATGATACATTTTTCCATTTAACATGAACATTTCAGAGTTTCAGTTGTCACGTGGTTCAAGCACATTGTATAAAGATAACCTTATTAATGATTTGTTTGTATTGATATATTGACACACACATTTTGTTGTGTTCGCATGTTTTACTTGGACCACTAAGATAAACAATTCGCAACAGCATGCCACATATTTCACAAACCTATTGCATTATATTCATTTTTTTGAAAGTTTCAAAATACGAATAATAAAGTTATACTGTATATACAATTTAAATAATTCATGCAATATTCAATATGTGTTTGTGTAAAAACGTAACAAAAACGTTCAGGTTGATAGGCTACTCTAGCCTGTTACACAGTCAAATATGTCTTACACGTCTTACATTTAATAACAGTTCATCGGTTTTGGAGCGGAAATTGCGATCATGCTTTTGAGTCGGGAATAACAAAAAACATGTTACATTTCTTACCAGTGTGAGTCCTTTTGTGGATTTTCAGGTTTTCCGATCGAGCAAACACTTTTCCACAGCCGGGGAAGGGACATGGGAATGGTTTCTCTCCGGTGTGCACTCTGATATGATTTACCAGTTTGTATTTGGCTTTAAATGGCTTTCCTTCTCGGACGCACTCTTCCCAGAAGCAGATATGGTTAGACTGCTCCGGTCCCCCCACATGCTCCACTGTCAGGTGGGTCACGAGCTCGTGCATCGTGCTGAACGTTTTGTTGCAAGCCTTTTTGGGGTTCGACAACTGTTCGGGCTCGACCCACTTACAGATGAGCTCTTGTTTGATGGGCTGCCTCATGTATCGGAAGAAGGCCCCTGCCCCGTGGTGAGCCGCCATGTTCATGTTCATGGGGCCATAGCCGTGCAGCTGGGAGGAGGCGTAGTGGTCGGAGCGGGGGCTCGTAACATGGCCGTACTGGTCAGCCCGGCCGTACATGTCCCCGGTAAAGCCAAGCCGCATCTGGCTGTTGACGACATTTGATGATGCATGACTTGCGGCTTGCTCGTGGAGTCCCGGGAAGAGCAGGTGCCCCGCGGCATCGGAGTGTCCATGTGGCCCTGCAAAACTTCCCGCTGCCGAGGCAAACAGGCTGTGCTGCGCGCTGGTGGCATCCCCGAAGCCCCGGTTTCTGAAGAGAAAGTCCCGGGTGGAGTTGAAGGCTGCGGTGGAGTAGGAGCTGACGTGTGTCGGGTGGTGGTGGTGACCCAGGGCGGCAGCAGCGTAGCCGGGAGCCTGGGAGGAGAACGCCGTCTGGCCGGAGCCCAGGTCGTGGGAGCTGTGGTTGATTTTAAAAGCTCCCATCCCGTCTGCGAACGGATTTATCCCCAAAGCCACTTCTCTTTCTGTGACTTCGCCTGTTGAGTGATGCCTTGAGGAGCCGAACGTAGTGACTCCTATGGTGGGGTACTGGGGTCCTGCATCCAGAAGCATCTTCCGGCAGTCTACAACTCAATGAGGCGACTGAGAGCAGAAATAAAAAATCACGAACAGTTATTCTCTCACTCCTATACCTCTCTCGCCTTCTCTCTTTCTGTAAAAGTCTCTCTCAGACCTTACAGAGGAGTACAAACTCCAATCCACCGGTTTTCTATTTACCTAAAACAAGAGTGGAATTTTCCCCCACACTAATTCTCATCCGATGCACACGCAAATCATGTACAATATTGTCTTTTGCGGTTTATCTTCCTGTGGCGAAACTTTCACCTCCCCAGTCAGGCGGTGAGCTTCAGACTGATAGTCGCAATCATTCCTGCAGATAAATGAATTGAAAAGACAACATAGTCCACCCCTGATGAATGGAGAGGAAGGGGGGACCAAACATGTGACCCGGTACTCAGACGATCATTGGAGGAGGCCCTATCCCCCTACTAACATGCACCCATCAAATAACAATCCGCGTGCCGAGGCCCCTCTCCTATTGGTCCGCGTGCATCATCAATCCCAGGTATTGTGAGATTGCTGACTGTGGTTTTGGTTAAACGGCTGAATAACACAAGAAAGAAAGTTGAGAGAAATAAAAGCAACAATAGACGGTGTGAAAATGTAGACAGTCGTCGGCTATTCAGTCACACTATACACTGCTAAAAGTCAAATGCATGCATGTTCCTCTATTACTAATGCATAGCAACAACTTTCCATGCTAAAACACACTTTTTGTTAGGGAAGGGGGGGGGGGGGGGCAAATGCTGATGTAGAGCATGGCTATTCGGTTGCATACCAAGAAGTCAATGTGTCGCTGAATGTTGTTGCTCAGCAAAGAGACTGGGGAGGCAGTATACCACACACTCTTTGTTGTTGATCCGGGATATTTGTTTGATTTCATAGGACACACGTTGAGGGCATGGCGATGTCTTTGTTGATTTCCATGGCAATCTTTGGATCCAGTCAAATTTCCGGAGGATGAAAGGGAACGGAAAAGACGACTCGACTCCATTTCCCCGTCTCTATTCAAGTAGTTTAGGGAGTAGAGGCTGCATGGATACATACCACAAGGGAATATTACGTTTCACTACAAAACAGCCAAAACGTCAATATGTGACTGTCACAAACACATTATAATAGGACTAATAATATACGAATTATCCTACAAGTGCCACGATTAAGTTATTTTATTTTTTATTTGTCAGTTCAAATAGGCTATAGGTCTATCTCGAAATAACAATCCATTGTCAGTGTTGAAAAACACTGCAAGTGGCCTCACAATCCCAGGTAGGCTTTACTCACCACTTCCTGTGCACACAGCACCTCTTTTATAAAGCTATCCTCGAGTTTTACACTTCATGTGTTGCCATTTACACATCAGGTGTGACCATGGAAACATTTACAGATGGAGGATCTTAATCTGATCACTCTGTTACAGGAGAACGTCTACAGATGGAGGATCTTAATCTGATCACTCTGTTACAGGAGAACATCTACAGATGGAGGATCTTAATCTGATCACTCTGTTACAGGAGAACTTCTACATATGGAGGATCTTAATCTGATCACTCTGTTACAGGAGAACATCTACAGATGGAGGATCTTAATCTGATCACTCTGTTACAGGAGAACTTTCTTGCAATGAAGAAGTTTTAAATCTTGTAGTCTGTTTGAGGTTTAAACAGGCTTCTGAAGCTTCTAATTTCCACTTAAAAATTCAGACTTGATTTTCCCTTATGTAAAATGTATCAACCCCTACATAAATGTCCATTAATTCTAATTCATATAATAATTCACATTTCCTTTTGCTGCAGAATTAAATTTCCTGCTGTAGCAACCTGTCTCAAATGAGGATCCTACATATGTAGGGCCTAGGCTGTAGTTATCTGTGAACTCTGTTCTGCGCCCCCCCCCCCCCCCCCCCCCATCCCTCTTTCTCTGTCTCTCTCTCAATTCCATGTCCGTTTTTGCAGCAGCCTCGTAAAGGGAACATCAGCAGTCAGGACTCCCTTCTGCCATGATCATTCTCAACCTAAATTCTTTCCCAAAAATCACACAAAAAGTTATCATCACAAAGACGGTTAATAAGCAGTCATCTTGAAGGACATTTATGATGATAACTCACACACGGGTGATTGTTGAAAACAAAACACTGGTCACGTTGTATGTCGGCCGACTAGTAAAAACTTACTGCATTACCATAGCCAGACTGTATATATGTGTACAACGTTGTGGGTTACCGAAGTTATCAAGTGGGATTTGCGGCTCTCGCTGGTTCAAAGCCGCATGAACAGACTTGCCATACGAACCATTAAAATATCATTTTGACTGCACGTTTCTGCTCCGTACCTTCTCCAACTCCTTCCAGACAGGCCAAAGGGAAGAGAACATTATCCATGGTTCTCTTTTTCCATACAAGTTGTATCAAGTTTTAAAGTAGACTACCACAACTCACATACAAATCTGGAAGACCCTTGGCTTCAACAGGTGGAAAACGGTCATGATGGAACGTGTGTCCACGTGACTTCAAACAGGGAAGAAATAAATACCTTTGGGGTTCAACAGGGGTCTGGGAATCATCAAATACAACAACAGAAGGCAAAACATCTTTGTAGTTGAATCTGCATGTTTATTTTTGCACTGATTTATCAGAAGTATCCGGTGATTGGCATTGCTGACTGATTTATTGGGAATGGAGAACTTTACATCAAGGTGACCAATGATATAGATAATAATATATCCATTATGGGTGGAAGCCGCTAATTTAATTAATATTATGGTCGATAGGACAGGCTACAGGGCATTTATTTTGTTATAAACGTAACGTAATAGTGATGTAATATAATAGTGATGTAACATAGCGTAATAGTGATGTAATATAATAGTGATGTAACATAGCGTAATAGTGATGTAACATAATAGTGATGTAACATAAGGTAATAGTGATGTAACATATTAGTGATGTAACATAACGTAATAGTGAAGTAACATATTAGTGATGTAACATAACATAATAGTGATGTAACATAATAGTGATGTAACATAAGGTAATAGTGATGTAACATATTAGTGATGTAACATAACGTAATAGTGAAGTAACATAATAGTGATGTAACAACCTAATAGTGATGTAACGTAATAGTGATGTAATGTAATAGTGATGTAACATAATAGTGATGTAACATAATAGTGATGTAACATAAGGTAATAGTGATGTAACATATTAGTGATGTAACATAACGTAATAGTGAAGTAACATAATAGTGATGTAACAACCTAATAGTGATGTAACGTAATAGTGATGTAATATAATAGTGATGTAATGTAATAGTGATGTAACATAATAGTGATGTAACATAAGGTAATAGTGATGTAACATAACGTAATAGTGATGTAATGTAATAGTGATGTAACATAAGGTAATAGTGATGTAACATAACGTAATAGTGATGTAACATATTAGTGATGTAACATAATAGTGATGTAACATAACGTAATAGTGATGTAACATAACGTAATAGTGATGTAACATATTAGTGATGTAACATAACGTAATAGTGATGTAACATAATAGTGATGTAACATAATAGTGATGTAACATAAGGTAATAGTGATGTAACATATTAGTGATGTAACATAACGTAATAGTGATGTAACATAACGTAATAGTGAAGTAACATAATAGTGATGTAACATAACATAATAGTGATGTATCATAATAGTGATGTAACATAATATTGATGTAATGTAACGTAATAGTGATGTAACATATTAGTGATGTAACATAACGTAATAGTGATGTAACATAATAGTGATGTAACATAATAGTGATGTAACATAATATTGATGTAATGTAACGTAATAATGATGTAACATATTAGTGATGTAACATATTAGTGATGTAACATATTAGTGATGTAACATAATAGTGATGTAACATAATATTGATGCAACATAACGTAATAATGATGTAAAATAATAGTGATGTTACATAAGGTAATAGTGATGTAACATAATAGTGATGTAACATAATATTGATGTAATGTAACGTAATAATGATGTAACATATTAGTGATGTAACATATTAGTGATGTAACATATTAGTGATGTAACATAATAGTGATGTAACATAATATTGATGCAACATAATATTGATGCAACATAACGTAATAGTGATGTAACATAATAGTGATGTAACATATTAGTGATGTAACATAACGTAATAGTGATGTAACATAATAGTGATGTAACGTAATAGTGATGTAATGTAATAGTGATGTAACATAATAGTGATGTAACATAATAGTGATGTAACATAATATTGATGTAATGTAACATAATGGTGATGTAACATAACGTAATAGTGACGTAACATAATAGTGATGTAACATAATAGTGATGTAACATAATATTGATGTAATGTAACATAATAGTGATGTATTGTAACGTAATAATGATGTAACATATTAGTGATGTAACATAATATTGATGTAATGTAACGTAATATGGATGTAACATATTAGTGATGTAACATGATAGTGATGTAACGTAATAGTGATGTAACATATTAGTGATGTAACATAACGTAATAGTAACGTGATAGTGATGTAACATAACGTAATCAGGATGTTAGTAAGCGGTGTCTTACAGCTGACATTAAATGCCTTAAAATAGGCCTTTTCTGAAATACATTGAGTTTGGATAGACAATCTAATTCTGATTGGCGAAAGGCACATACACCCTGTTGTTTGTAACGAAAAATATGTCCAGTTTATGCATATAGCATAGATATATATACAGTATATTATATTATTATATATTATATATTATTATTATATTATTTCCCTTTATACATATTTGTGTCTTTACATATACAAAACAACTCAATTAGCCAAGCGATTACGCGTTTTGCCAATTGCTGCAATATGGTCTGGTCTTGGTCTCTATCTGTGAATTGCTTCAATATGGTCTGGTTTTGGTCCCGACCCATTTGCATTATTTCTTGTGGTTTACAAGAGGGCGCAGCTTGGAGCAGAAAAAGCTCTTCCTCGGCATATGCATTACTGCAGTGTGTTCCTGAGCTGCCTCTCTCTCTCTCTCTCTCTCTCTCTCTCTCTCTCTCTCTCTCTCTCTCTCTCTCTCTCTCTCTCTCTCTCTCTCTCTCTCTCTCTCTCTCTCCTCTCTCTCTCTCTCTCTCTCTCTCTCTCTCTCTCTCACTCTCTCTCACTCTCTCTCTCTCTCTCTCTCTCTCACTCTCTCTCTCTCTCTCTCTCTCTCTCTCTCTCTCTCTCACTCTCTCTCTCTCTCTCTCTCTCTCTCTCTCTCTCTCTCTCTCTCTCTCTCTCTCTCTGCAGACTACAGCTGCGACCCTGCACTAGGCACCTGGAGCAGAGGCCATTTCATAAACATTCCCAGGATCACACATATTTCACATTATATTTACTTATTCATGACGTGTTTAACGTGGCTTTGTCACCAAATGACTTTGACAAGTCAATCCTGGATATGATTCTCCAGAGACGTTCAATCACTGCCGTCGGGCTATCTCTATCAGTATTTACAATGGTAGCCTGTGCGTAATATGCCAACTTTATCCCCCTAAAAATAATACATTTCGGTTTTACGTTTTTGGTGTTAAGAACAAAGCACATGGCCTACTACACATGGCCAGTTCATATCAATTGAATTACTGTGGACCGAATAACATCGAGTCACAAATACTAACATAAATAAATATGTGACCCATTCACCTACATATAGAAATGTCTCGTTTTAGAATGCTGCATCATTATGTTGTTTCGGTAACTGATCGAGTGTGCAGGAGTTGTACTCACATAGATAGGTGGGAAATGTTTGGTGTCCAGCGTGTTCAGCAGTGTGCAGTGCAGTACGCTAGTTGTGTTTTAGAAATGCCTAAAATTAAATTTAGCCCAAAACGTTTTTTTTATTTTTTATTTTGCAATAGATTGTGGTTGTAAAATGACCACGTTATTGACATACTAACGGAATATTTTATACTTGTTTTTAATGTTTTGTTAACTGATGAACAAATTCATTCTACGTTGAGAATGGACATTACGTTTGTTCAACATAATGAGACCGATGCATGAATATAACTCAACCTGGGTCTCTCAAATACCTATTGAGGCGATGGTCACAAAGTAGTCAAATATTGGCAAGACACACTGTCAAAATAAATGACGGCTTTACTGCCTCTGGAACCTACCCATGGCTCTCTGAGACAACAGCCCAATGATTGACTACTGTGGGCACGTTATAATCCGACCAAATGTTAAACGCATTCTACATGCTATATTTGACATGGATCTAATGGCAACGGTTTGACCTCCTTTCGGGTCAATTCACAGAACAATTCCTATTTGTCTCCGACTGTTTGATTAAGATAAAAGGGCCCAATGTAGATTGAGGTAAGAATATTTAAGTATATGTCGATTAATATACATGCGTTTACCAAATGTTAAAGTTGAATGAAAAAAAAACATATTCAAGGCCTTAGCTAGGAGGACCCATGACAACAGTTTTATAGGCTAGAATTAGGTTACAACAATAAATAGTCCCCTTAATATAGATGTGAACCGCAAAATAAAGTTGATCAAAAAATGTTAATGATATCATATCGCAGCTCAATGTCTTCATTATGTAGTTGATTATATTAGGCCGAACATAATGACGACACACTATAGCATCACAAACAGTAGAGATGAGCGGAATGTTTTTCAAATATATATATTTTATATAACATATGCAGCAGCTTCAGGTGCTCCAATACGCGTTGGTTTCTGAATCAATGTCTTAATAAAAGAGGAGAGGAAAAAACGTTATTAACAATTAAATCTCATCGTCTAACATAAGTCCAAAGACAAAATAAATGCAAAATATGTTTTGTGATTTATGGTATTGTCTAGCGGTGTTGGTTTGATAGCAGGGAATCATCAACAAGATTAAGTTTTATGTTTTCGACAACGTTTTCCTTCAACAGCAGACATCCCTTTCCCTCTCAGGGTATCATTCTAAAGTATAAACTCATATTTTAGCAAGTTTTATTTTGGTTTAAATCTCTACCGCTCTTGTGCCGTTCTGTGCCGTTCATCGGGCGCCACCTCCCGTGCCCCTGATCCGCTTCAGTTCTGGGTCTCAATCCGACAGGGCTCGTGAGCGAAATTACCCCGGATCATAACAACAGGTCGGTTCCATTACTTTTTCCCGGGACAATGGACGGCGTCGTCTCTATTCACTAATACACAGAAACCGATCCCGCGAAGAGGAGGAGGACGAAGCGCAACGAGCGACGAGGGGTGGTGGTGCGGTGCGGACGAACAAGCGAGCGCCTGGGAAAACGTGTAAAAAATGTTTATTTATCTTACCGGATCATTTTGGGCCATTGAGTGAACTCCGAACCGCGGAAAAACTCCGAACCGCGGAAAATTGCTTTTGAGAAAAGGACTAGTTTAGTCTATGTTCGAAAAGATATCCGGTACTTTTCTGCACACATTTCATGCATTTCAATGACATATTTTCGTAAAATATGTACCGAAATGAAGATATCTCTCTATTGATTATCAACTATAACCTTAGAGGCTCTACTGCATTATTTTAATGTGTACTGTAGGCTAGGTGTTAATTTAGGCTACATTGGGTATATTGCACTTCCATAACTCTTTGTCACTCAGTAGTAAAATATGACAGTTATAGTTTTGGTGTAACGGTTTAACTTTTGGAGATCAGTTTAAAGTACAATAACCTTTGCATAACAACTACATTATTTTTTTTTTTTTTTGCCTGAGGCTCTGCGCAGGCGCTCTGCCTGCTTGCTGTCGCTAAAACATTTTTGTTCACATTGGAGACTTGTCACAAGTGACGTCAATCACGGGGCTCTGACCAATTAGAAGTCGGGGTGATTGTTTAGCTCCACGGGCTGCAGCGCCTACCATGAATCTCTATTCACTATCAAAGCGTCCTGCTGCTGCCGGCCAACCGAATGGGATTCCATGCAGCCACTGAGATAGAATCACAACTTTTCAACTTTTTTAATATATGTTTTAGTTTGTTTTTCTATATTTTTCATTGCAATTAAAATATATTTGTCATCATTGTTATTTTGCCTGCTGTCAAGTTATTCTAGAATTAGGAGTAATGAACATGAATGCTTTGGGAAGCCCTATGATGGACCCTACGATTTCCAAACGGAACACGGCGCTGAGATTAGTTGACTTGGTAGGGGCGCACCACCATCACCATCATCACCACCATACCCCTCAGAGCGTGACAGGCTTCCCGGGGTTCAGCAGCCATCCACACTCAATGGCTCACTCGCACCCTGGGGAGATTACTGCGAAACCCCGCCTGGGGCCGAGTCCATTTGGGCCAGAACACATGGGGCACTCCGCGGCCCTCAAAATCAGCCCAGCCCATCATTACCCACACCACCATCACCACCACAATCATCATATGGCAGGCCACAGTGAAGTGGTCTCCAGTCAAACGGGAGCTTTTGGCCCGGTGCAGGCGGCGACCGTCCCTTATTCCATGTCCCACACGGCCCAGGCGTTATCCGCAGCCGCAGGTAGGGATTTCCTCATTCGGAGGGATCTGACAGCTCAAGCCATGCCGGTACTGACCGACCAGAGCCCCGGTTCAACCTCTCATCACGGAATGTTTGTCTCAACAACAGGTAGCTATCCTGGACACTACGGTCATCACCCTGATGCTGGTAGCCATGCCCTCTTCTCCGGACTCCACCATGAGCAGTCATCTAGCGGAGCACCAGGTGGCCAAGCCATGAATGGACAAATACGGTTAGGAATACCTAGCGAAATGTACGTTAGGTCTGATCACTTGAGTCAAGTGGCGAGCTCCAGGGCTGATCCGTTCTCCGCCTCGACATTACATGGCTACGGCGGTCTGAACCATCTGAACATGAACCTCGGCGCTCAGCATCACGGAGCCGGTGCATTCTTCCGCTACATGAGGCAGCCAATAAAGCAAGAACTCATCTGCAAGTGGCATGAACCGGAACTGTCGCCGAAGAAACTCTGCTCAAAAACTTACAGCACGATGCACGAGCTGGTAACTCATGTGACGGTGGAGCATGTCGGTGGCCCGGAGATGGCTAACCATATCTGCTTCTGGGAAGAGTGTCCCAGAGAAGGAAAGCCATTTAAAGCCAAGTACAAACTGGTAAATCATATCAGAGTGCACACCGGAGAGAAACCATTCCCATGTCCTTTCCCCGGCTGTGGAAAAGTATTTGCTCGATCGGAAAACCTGAAGATCCACAAGAGGACTCACACAGGTCAGTGACTTTATTTCCGTTTCAGAGACATCGGTAAAGGTTACATCCTCCTCCAGCATTGAGGAAGGTTACGATTTGAATTTATGGATTGAACCCCATTCAACACTAGAGCTCGGTTCACATTTCTATTTGAAATTGCATAACATTTCTATTTTAAATTGCATATAATTTAAATGTAGTTATTTTGAGAATATATGCTGTACAGCAGCCGCGGCGTTAAACAAAAAGGGAAAAAAAATATTATTTAAAATGACATTGAACCAATTGCCAAATCCCTGAAAGCAGTATTTATTTCATAATTATTTCGATATATATATATATATATATATATATATATATATATATATATATATATATATATATATATATATGTTTATATAAATGTTTGTTTTATTCTTTCTAAATGTGATATTTGGATCATGGCATTTCAAATAAACAATTTTTAAGCTACCAAAACGTTGGCATGACACTGAGCCTGATTAGCCTAAACATTAGGCAATAGTGTATTGTTGGACAAACACATTTCCGATGTGTTTGTTGTGAATTGCTCCAGTGCGCCAGCGCTCTACAGAGATAATGCTAGGGGGATTATGGTAAAACAGTTCTCTCTCCCTCAGCGGTTTGATGTGTGCCAAAACATGCCGTCCGAAGAGAGACTATGGCCCACACGGTCTGTCCAACTGTTGCGTTGCCTGCAGCAGGGTCAAGTCTAGATGTTACACAGTTCGTGGCAAATTGACGACGAAAGTTGAAAATGTGTTTTGCATTTTTAGCTAACCCTCTTCCTAACATTAACTTCGAATTATCCTAATCTGCTGCGTACATGTTCCTAACCTGCTACGAAAAGGCATAAACTGTACTCTCAAAACCACGCTGCTTCAGGCACATGGAACCAAGCATATCAGATAGAACGTTGTTACTTACTTTTCTGAAGTGTTGTGTATCGCCCTATGAAGTACTAGAAGCCTACTGGTTTCAGAATGCAGTTGGGAGTAAGTTAGCCTTGGAGCGGAAATAAATTCCGATGTTGTAATGGACTTTTTTTGTTTGTTTTTGTAGTGGAGACCCTTTCTGCTTCCACCGCCGTGAACAACCCCTGGATGTGTCTTTTAATACTGTGATTTGTCAACGAGACTCTCTGTATAATGTTTGGTCTTCTGTTGAGACTAGAACTGAATGGTCACGTAGAATAATGCTACTAATAATTTAAGCTACATGGCTCGGAGGGTAAAGCATGGCGCATGCGCTGCCAAGGTTTTGGGTTCGATTCCCCGGCCAACCGTATGCAAAATGTATGCAAGCATGACTCAGTCAGTGTGGATAAAAGCATCTGCTCAATGGAATTGAGGATTATTATTAATATTATTATATAAGTCAGGCAAGCTAAGAAAACATAACAACATAGGTTGATGTCATATTTCATTTGTATGCTATTTAATGGTTATGATTCATATCTTATTAGTATTATTATTATTAGTAGTAGTAGTTGTAGTAGTATTAGTAGTATTATTGTAAAATATTAAATATTCACATTTTGTATGTAATTGTATGATTATTGTGGGGTGGATTGTAGTAATAGCAGTAGTAGCAGCAACAGTAGTAGTAGTAGTAGTAGTAGTAGAAGTAGTAGTAGTAGTAGTAGTAGTAGTAGTAGTAGTCATCATATTAGTAGTAGTAGTAGCAGTAGTAGTAGTAGTAGTAGTAGTAGTCATCATATTAGTAGTAATAGTAGCAGTAGTAGTAGTGGTAGTACTAGTAGTAGTAGTAGTGGTAGTAGTAGTAGTAGTAGTAGTACTAGTAGTAGTAGTAGTAGTAGTAGTAGTCATCATATTAGTAGTAGTAGTAGCAGTAGTAGTAGCAGTAGGGGTAGTAGTAGCAGTAGTAGTAGTAGTAGTAGTAGTAGCAGTAGTAGTAGCAGTAGTAGTAGCATTAGTAGTACTAGTAGTAGCAGTATTATTAGAAGTAGCAGTAGCAGTAGTATTAGTAGTAGCAGCAGCAGCAGTAGTAGTAGCAGTAGTAGTAGCAGTAGTGGAAGTAGTAGTAGTAGTATATACAAAGCAGTAATACACTATAAAACACACAATATGAAATCATGGCAAAGTTGTCATGTTCATAAACATTTATTTGTATTAATGTATTTATATTGGAAACCCCTCTGCTTGTATTATTAGTCAGAAAAGGGTTGTTGCTAAGGAAAGGGTTTTATTATTACTTAGGAAAAGGTTGTTGCTAAGGAAAGGGTTCTATTATTACTTAGGAAAAGGTTGTTGCTAAGGAAAGGGTTCTATTATTACTTAGGAAAAGGTTGTTGCTAAGGAAAGGATTCTATTATTACTTAGGAAAAGGTTGTTGCTAAGGAAAGTGTTGTAGTATTGCTCGGGGAAGGTTTGTTGCTAAGGAAAGGGTTCTATTATTACTTAGGGAAAGGTTGTTGCTAAGGAAAGTGTTGTAGTATTGCTCAGAGCAGGGTTGTTGCTAAGGAAAGTGTTGTAGTATTGCTCAGAGCAGGGTTGTTGCTAAGGAAAGGGTTATATTATTACTAAGGGAAAGGTTGTTGCTAAGGAAAGTGTTGTAGTATTGCTCAGAGCAGGGTTGTTGCTAAGGAAAGTGTTGTAGTATTGCTCAGAGCAGGGTTGTTGCTAAGGAAAGGGTTCTATTATTACTAAGGGAAAGGTTGTTGCTAAGGAAAGTGTTGTAGTATTGCTCAGAGCAGGGTTGTTGCTAAGGAAAGGGTTCTATTATTACTAAGGGAAAGGTTGTTGCTAAGGAAAGTGTTGTAGTATTGCTCAGAGCAGGGTTGTTGCTATGGAAAGGGTTGTAGTGTTGCTCAGAGCAGGGTTGTAGTATTGCTCGGGGAAGGGTTGTTGCTAAGGAAAGGGTTCTATTATTACTTAGGGAAAGGTTGTTGCTAAAGAAAGTGTTGTAGTATTGCTCAGAGCAGGGTTGTTGCTAAGGAAAGGGTTGTAGTATTGCTCAGAGCAGGGTTGTTGTTAAGGAAAGGGATCTATTACTACTAAGGGAAAGGTTGTTGCTAAGGAAAGTGTTGTAGTATTGCTCAGATCAGGGTTGTAGTACCCTCAGCAAGAAGTCGATAAACAGCCAGGGCATCAGGAGAGGAGGAGCCATATAGCAGTGTAACAGCCAGGGAAGCAGGAGAGGAGGAGGAGCCATATAGCAGTGTAACAGCCAGGGCAATCACACTGACCCGCTTATCCAGCATGCCTACACTATTACTTGATGGACACGTGTAATGTAGCTTAGTGCCATTGTAGTTTCATTCCACTAGAGATAATGACATGAAGAGAGTCATTTTTTCCTGAACAAATATGGCCGCGTGTCTCCTGGTTGGGCCAGCGACCCAAATGAAAAGCCTTCCTTAGGGCCTTGATGAGTCAGAACTGCACATAATATGACTCTGATTCCTTTATGACTCGGATTCCTTTATGGTGAATATGACTCTGATTCCTTTATGGTGAATATGACTGATTCCTTTATGGTGAATGTGACTCTGATTCCTTTATGGTGAATATGACTCAGATTCCTTTATGGTGAATATGACTCAGATTCCTTTATGGTGAATATGACTCTGATTCCTTTATGGTGAATATGACTCTGATTCCTTTATGGTGAATATGACTCTGATTCCTTTATGGTGAATATGACTCTGATTCCTTTATGGTGAATATGACTCTGATTCCTTTAATGTGAATATGACTCTGATTCCTTTATGGTGAATATGACTCTGATTCCTTTATGGTGAATATGACTCTGATTCCTTTATGGTGAATATGACTCTGATTCCTTTATGGTGAATATGACTCTGATTCCTTTATGGTGAATATGACTCTGATTCCTTTAATGTGAATGAACAATTTGCCTCTGCTGCCTCTTTCCTTCCTCCACATGTATTATTCATATCGTTTGCTCACATTACTTAAGTAGAAATCTGTTAAATGATTTGTGCGTGTGTTGATTCCCAAGGGCCTCTGGTCCAGGGTATCATGTTTAAAACCTACCCGGATCTGTGGTTATGACTGGGCTTCCCCTGGGGTGTGTTCCCGAGACATGCTCTTGTACTACACTAATGTCCCTGATTTGCTCTCTCAGCCCAACAGCTGAAGGTCAAATTGATATTCAACGTGCATGTGTAATTAGACTGAGCAATTATATATTCTCTGTAGCTAAGAGCCTAGCTGCCTGACAACGCCGCCTTGCATCGGAGAGAGATCCGCATAGGATGATTTCAGAGTAATTAATTCAACCATTATGGTTTTGCCAGGTTATGCTGTACAGGCATAGAAGCTAGACATTACAGGCCAATCAAGCTGCAGCTCTGTGGAGAGTAAAATGCTGTATTTCATTACACAGTAAATGCTTTGGTATCGTTATTTAGGAAGGTGTAATTTACAATACACGCACTGTAATATAAATTACAACTATTGTATCAAAGCAAGTATTGTGTAATGACATACAGTAAAATATCGTAGAATTGACTGCATTATACTATAATAAAAAGTAATCGGAATTGAATGAATGAATAAAATCTGTCGAGAGGAAGGGTTTGTATTACACAATATTATACTGTAATTTACAAGGGATTGGTGTACACAGGTTGGTTGCTAGGCAAAGCATTCACACCTTACAGTATATTAATGAATATTTGGTATTTTAATATCACATACACTTCTAGAGGCCTTAACAAAGGCACCCAAACTGGCAGCGACTACAGGGCAAAACAGACCAGAAGGACAAGGCAACAGACCAGGACGACAGGGCAACAGACCAGGACGACAGGGCAACACAGGTCAGGGCAACACAGACCAAAAGGACAAGGCAACACAGACCAAAAGGACAAGGCAACAGACCAGGACGACAGGGCAACACAGGTCAGGGCAACACAGGTCAGCGCAACACAGACCAGAAGGACAAGGCAACAGACCAGGACGACAGGGCAACACAGGTCAGGGCAACACAGGTCAGCGCAACACAGACCAAAAAGACAGGGCAACACAGGTCAGGGCAACACAGACACAAAAGGCCAAGGAAAGTGATAACCCATTTATGTTTGAAAGACTTGTTGTCACTCCAATCTGTCCCCAATAAATATTTAAACTTACTGGGATATTGTAACCACATAGGAATTCAATTGATACGAAGTTCTCACTCACGGCTACAACATATGCAGCCTGTTATAAGACACGCCTGAAAATATGTTAATGACGAAGAAACAGCATCAGCATGAACTCACTAGTGGTGAAAATATTTTCGGGGCTTTCATTCTGCGGGGTGGAATTACAGTAGGCCTACCATCCCGAAATACAGCAATTTTCCCACAATGCACCAACATTTACAATAAGCTCCAGTAACACTTCTGTTTTGTTTTACTGTTGATTATATATGACAGTTTTCCATTACTTTGCAATATAAACAAGTACATGTCAAGTATGATAATAACTACAGGTAGAGGACAGCTTGTGTCTTAACCTACAGGGACCTACATTCTCAACAAAACCATAACCAAGCCACTAAAATCCTGCAAATTATCATCCATTATCTTTTTATTCAATGCAACACTTTAAACTATTGCATACAACAGTAGAGCTGTCCTAAAGGAACTCAGCTGGTTCAGTGGGCTGTCCTATAGGATCTCAGCTGGTTCATTGGGCTGTCCTAAAGGATCTCAGCTGGTTCATTGGGCTGTCCTGAAGGATCTCAGCTGGTTCATTGGGCTGTCCTGAAGGAACTCAGCTGGTTCATTGGGCTGTCCTAAAGGAACTCAGCTGGTTCAGTGGGCTGTCCTAAAGGATCTCAGCTGGTTCATTGGGCTGTCCTGAAGGAACTCAGCTGGTTCATTGGGCTGTCCTAAAGGATCTCAGCTGGTTCATTGGGCTGTCCTGAAGGAACTCAGCTGGTTCATTGGGCTGTCCTGAAGGAACTCAGCTGGTTCAGTGGGCTGTCCTAAAGGAACTCAGCTGGTTCATTGGGCTGTCCTAAAGGATCTCAGCTGGTTCAGTGGGCTGTCATAAAGGAACTCAGCTGGTTCAGTGGGCTGTCCTAAAGGAACTCAGCTGGTTCAGTGGGCTGTCCTAAAGGAACTCAGCAGGTTCATTGGGCTGTCCTAAAGGATCTCAGCTGGTTCAGTGGGCTGTCCTGAAGGAACTCAGCTGGTTCATTGGGCTGTCCTAAAGGATCTCAGCTGGTTCAGTGGGCTGTCCTAAAGGAACTCAGCTGGTTCAGTGGGCTGTCCTAAAGGAACTCAGCTGGTTCATTGGGCTGTCCTAAAGGATCTCAGCTGGTTCATTGGGCTGTCCTAAAGGATCTCAGCTGGTTCAGTGGGCTGTCCTAAAGGAACTCAGCTGGTTCATTGGGCTGTCCTAAAGGAACTCAGCTGGTTCAGTGGGCTGTCCTAAAGGAACTCAGCTGGTTCATTGGGCTGTCCTGAAGGAACTCAGCTGGTTCATTGGGCTGTCCTAAAGGAACTCAGCTGGTTCAGTGGGCTGTCCTAAAGGAACTCAGCTGGTTCATTGGGCTGTCCTAAAGGATCTCAGCTGGTTCAGTGGGCTGTCCTAAAGGAACTCAGCTGGTTCATTGGGCTGTCCTAAAGGAACTCAGCTGGTTCAGTGGGCTGTCCTAAAGGAACTCAGCTGGTTCATTGGGCTGTCCTAAAGGATCTCAGCTGGTTCATTGGGCTGTCCTAAAGGATCTCAGCTGGTTCAGTGGGCTGTCCTAAAGGAACTCAGCTGGTTCATTGGGCTGTCCTAAAGGAACTCAGCTGGTTCATTGGGCTGTCCTGAAGGATCTCAGCTGGTTCATTGGGCTGTCCTAAAGGATCTCAGCTGGTTCATTGGGCTGTCCTAAAGGATCTCAGCTGGTTCAGTGGGCTGTCCTAAAGGATCTCAGCTGGTTCATTGGGCTGTCCTAAAAGAACTCAGCTGGTTCATACAATAGGCAATACACTATAAGCCAGTATGGTATTATATGACTTTGCGTCACCACCAAAAATAGAGAAGCGGTTTTAGTTTATGCCTTTGGGTTTTCTGAAGCCTAACTTATGTTCCCTTATTTCAGGTGAGAAACCCTTCAAATGTGAGTTTGACGGCTGCGACCGACGTTTCGCCAACAGCAGTGACCGGAAGAAGCACTCCCACGTGCACACCAGCGATAAGCCCTACAACTGCAAAGTGAGAGGCTGTGACAAATCCTACACACACCCCAGCTCGCTCCGAAAACACATGAAAGTCCACTGCAAGTCTCCGCCACCGAGCTCTGGCTACGAGTCATCAACCCCGTCATTGGTGTCCCCATCATTGGACTTAGGCCGAGAGCCAGGGTCTTCGTCGCTCTCGGAACCAGCAGCCTCGTCCCAGCCCGCCAATTTAAGAGAGTGGTACGTCTGTCATAGTTCTGGTGCCAGCGGCATTCAGACACCCCCCAGCGGCTCCTCAAGCCCTGATTCCGAGGATGAGGCCCTCTACAGACACCCAGAGCCAAGGGACGCGTTCTAACCAAAATTGTCCCTGAAAATAATAAAAAATATATCCAAGCTATTTTCTAATACGCCCATGGACTCAGAAAATAAACATCTCGAGAAGGTCTATTTTCTAATACGCCCATGGACTCAGAAAATAAACATCTCGAGAAGGTCTATTTTCTAATACGCCCATGGACTCAGAAAATAAACATCTCGAGAAGGTCTATTTTCTAATACGCCCATGGACTCAGAAAATAAACATCTCGAGAAGGTCTATTTTCTAATACGCCCATGGACTCAGAAAATAAACATCTCGAGAAGGTCTATTTTCTAAGGCCCAAATCATTCAATGCACTGGCATATCGACAAAATAAGAAACTGCCAAATTGTAGTTTTGTGATCGCTTTCTTATTTCCCCATGTGGATGAGTATGAACAAATATTCTGTAAATTTGTTCAAATGTCTCGTGCTGGTTAATTGTATGTTTGTATGTTGTTGTATTATTTTGTAAATCGAGTTTTGAATTCAATATCTTTTTAATTTATTTTTTGAATCTGACATGAACATTTTTGTATTTTCGAACCAAAGTGTTTTCAATATGAAAAATAAGTGAATGTACATTTGTAAAATTGCTAAAATTCAATGTGTTAATAACAGTAATGTTGTAAGCTTTGATCTTTCAGCTATTTTAATTGTTTGCTACTCTTATTTGTATAAATTAAATAATTGAGAAGTTTTGAGTTTCATACAGACATATTTTTTCCTATTGATTGTTTTCAGATAGTCTATTTGATATTACATTCATAAATGTTTGGTCAACGTGGTCATTTTGTGATTTGGTCATTCTTGTCATTATTTGTTATTGATGCATTTTCATAAAAATGTTGTCCTACCGAGAAAAGACACTCGAAATGTGTTACCAACTGCGTTGTAATTTGTCAGTATTTTGAATAAATCCTGTATGATAAAATTGCTATTTTACTTTTCTGGGTCTTTACTTTTTAACATTGATATTTACAATGATTTATTTAAATGCATATACTACGAGGGTACAGTTAAAAACGAATATATCACAGGTTCTGTAAAACGCTTTCAGTCTCACGGTTTAGACGACTCGTGCATAACTTTATAACGCAGCAGAGCAGATTATCACCGATCCTTTTTTAAAAAAAGGAATCGTGAGACAAAATACAGAGAGATTGTTCTATCACTATATTCAACAGCGAGCCTTATTGCCATTGGTGACTTATTATGTCTCATGTACCGTCTATAAGGTAGAGCCCATAAGGAACAAAACATGTTGTACCCGGAGCCCTTCAAACCTAACGGTCAGTAGGAGATTTTTGTTACGTTTGAACGATGTTGTTTTTTTTGCTGTCGTTTCTACTGCTACAGCTTCTTGCCAACGTGTAGACATTTCAACATTTAAATCCGCATAAAGGCACATTGAAAAGATCCCACCTCCTAGGTATTATATTTACAATTCGCTTACTCTAAACTTTCCTCACCCCTGAATAGTGGAAAAATACAAAGCAATTCTTTAAAAGAAAATCCATATATATATTTTTTTTAAATATATATATTTATTCACATGTCCATGTCTTGTTTGTGCGGCTCTATTTCTCTCTTAGATAAAGTGTGATTTTATGCAGGGAAGATGAGGGCAGCATTTGATGAAAGGCTATATATTCTCATCCAGACTTCAAAGATCTTTTAACACAAAGAGCCATTTCTTCATGACGGTGAGTCCTCACGGTGAATTAAGATTTCTATAGCAATAGCCGAGTCAAACTCGAATACTATGGGGCCATGTCCGAGGACTTCAGCGCCTCTTCAAAAGAATGTAATATTTGCTGCCCATGGGGTAGGAAACGGTCATCTATGGTCTTTCGATCCAATATAAGGATAAAATATTCTTTTGCTATATTTTTTAGAACTATCAAAAGAGAAGCCGCTAGAATTACGCACTTATTCCCACAATAATAGACTTGCATTGCAAAGCTTCTTGTATGTGTCCTGTGAACGGAGGCTGGAGTTAGCGGGTCCTGTGAACGGAGGCTGGAATTAGCGGGTTCTGTGAACGGAGGCTTGAGTTAGCGGGTCCTGTGAATGGAGGCTTGAGTTAGCGGGTTCAGTGAACGGAGGCTGGAGTTAGCGGGTCCTGTGAACGGAGGCTTGAGTTAGCGGGTCCTGTGAACGGAGGCTTGAGTTAGCGGGTTCTGTGAACGGAGGCTGGAATTAGCTGGTTCTGTGAACGGAGGCTGTAGTTAGCGGGTCCTGTGAACGGAGGCTGGAATTAGCGGGTTCGGTGAACGGAGGCTGGAGTTAGCGGGTTCTGTGAACGGAGGCTGGAGTTAGCGTGTTCTGTGAACGGAGGCTGGAATTAGCGGGTTCTGTGAACGGAGGCTGGAATTAGCTGGTTCTGTGAATGGAGGCTGGAGTTAGCAGGTTCTGTGAACGGAGGCTGGAATTAGCTGGTTCTGTGAACGGAGGCTGTAGTTAGCGGGTTCTGTGAACGGAGGCTGGAATTAGCTGGTTCTGTGAACGGAGGCTGTAGTTAGCGGGTCCTGTGAACGGAGGCTGGAATTAGCGGGTTCGGTGAATGGAGGCTGGAGTTAGCGGGTTCTGTGAACGGAGGCTGTAGTTAGCGGGTCCTGTGAACGGAGGCTTGAGTTAGCGGGTTCTGTGAACGGAGGCTGGAGTTAGCGGGTTCGGTGAACGGAGGCTGTAGTTAGCGGGTTCTGTGAACGGAGGCTGGAATTAGCTGGTTCGGTGAACGGAGGCTGGAGTTAGCGGGTTCTGTGAACGGAGGCTGGAATTAGCGGGTTCTGTGAACGGAGGCTGGAATTAGCTGGTTCTGTGAACGGAGGCTGTAGTTAGCGGGTTCTGTGAACGGAGGCTGGAATTAGCTGGTTCTGTGAACGGAGGCTGTAGTTAGCGGGTCCTGTGAACAGAGGCTGGAATTAGCGGGTTCGGTGAATGGAGGCTGGAGTTAGCGGGTTCTGTGAACGGAGGCTGTAGTTAGCGGGTCCTGTGAACGGAGGCTTGAGTTAGCGGGTTCTGTGAACAGAGGCTGGAGTTAGCGGGTTCGGTGAACGGAGGCTGTAGTTAGCGGGTTCTGTGAACGGAGGCTGGAATTAGCTGGTTCGGTGAACGGAGGCTGGAGTTAGCGGGTTCTGTGAACGGAGGCTGGAATTAGCGGGTTCTGTGAACGGAGGCTGGAATTAGCTGGTTCTGTGAACGGAGGCTGTAGTTAGCGGGTTCTGTGAACGGAGGCTGGAATTAGCTGGTTCTGTGAACGGAGGCTGCAGTTAGCGGGTCCTGTGAACGGAGGCTGGAATTAGCGGGTTCGGTGAACGGAGGCTGGAGTTAGCGGGTTCTGTGAACGGAGGCTGTAGTTAGCGGGTCCTGTGAACGGAGGCTGTAGTTAGCGGGTTCTGTGAACGGAGGCTGGAGTTAGCGGGTTCGGTGAACGGAGGCTGTAGTTAGCGGGTTCTGTGAACGGAGGCTGGAATTAGCTGGTTCGGTGAACGGAGGCTGGAGTTAGCGGGTTCTGTGAACGGAGGCTGGAATTAGCGGGTTCTGTGAACGGAGGCTGGAATTAGCTGGTTCGGTGAACGGAGGCTGGAGTTAGCGGGTTCTGTGAACGGAGGCTGGAATTAGCGGGTTCTGTGAACGGAGGCTGTAGTTAGCGGGTTCTGTGAACGGAGGCTGTAGTTAGCGGATCTGTGAAAGGAGGCTGTTGTTAGTGGGTTCTGTGAATGGAGGCTGTAGTTAGCGGGTTCTGTGAACGGAGGCTGTAGTTAGCGGATCTGTGAAAGGAGGCTGTTGTTAGTGGGTTCTGTGAATGGAGGCTGTAGTTAGTGGGTTCTGTGAATGGAGGCTGTAGTTAGTGGGTTCTGTGAACGGAGATTGTAGTTAGTGGGTTCTGTGAATGGAGTCTGTAGTTAGTGGGTTCTGTGAACGGAGGCTGTAGTTAGCGGGTTCTGTGAACAGAGGCTGTAGTTAGCGGGTTCTGTGAACGGAGTCTGTAGTTAGTGGGTTCTGTGAACGGAGGCTGTAGTTAGTGGGTTCTGTGAACGGAGGCTGTAGTTAGTTGGTTCAAGTGAACGGAGGCTGTAGTTAGCGGGTTCTGTGAACGGAGTCTGTAGTTAGTGGGTTCTGTGAACGGAGGCTGTAGTTAGTGGGTTCTGTGAACGGAGGCTGTAGTTAGTTGGTTCAAGTGAACGGAGGCTGTAGTTGGGGGGTTCTGTGAATGGAGTCTGTAGTTAGTGGGTTCTGTGAACGGAGGCTGTAGTTAGTGGGTTCTGTGAACGGAGGCTGTAGTTGGGGGGTTCTGTGAACGGAGGCTGTAGTTAGTGGGTTCTGTGAACGGAGGCTGTAGTTAGTGGGTTCTGTGAATGGAGGCTGTAGTTAGTGGGTGCTGTGAACGGAGGCTGTAGTTAGCGGGATCTGCTTTCTTCAAAACCAGTATGATATATCCTCGTGTTTTGGACTGAGGGGGATAAGCACAAGCTCTAGTGATCTCTAGTGATTGAAGAGATGGTCGAAAGCCGCTCAAAAGATGTGAAGTTTGGAACAGGTAGCCTATTGGGAAACAACCTTCCCCATGCGACTGAGCTGACGGTAGAGCACATGGGCGTTTAGGGTAGCTAAAATGTAACGTTATTTCAAAATTAATGAAAATGTATTTTAAAATAAAATAAAATACAACAATAGCCTATAAATGGGTTTGTGTCTTAATTTATTCCATCGTGTCAAACACACACCGGGAAATGTTATACACTAATTAAGTAGGTACATACATGCTTTTACTAGGATCTGAGGCGTACACTTGTTTTCTAGAGGCTGAGAGTATGCAGAACCCGCCGCAGAACATTAGCCATTCTGAGGCACGAACAAGGCGGGAGTCCCCACTGTCTCATACGTTTAGGGTTCCTTTGGTGCTCGTATTGCCGTTTACTCTGTCCAAGTGCCCCACAGAAAAGAACACTACAACACCAAAAAAGAACCAAACAATCCTCTCCTCAGCACCAGCTCTTGTGCCTGCAAAGAGGTAAAAGATAGTTCGGTCTCCAATTGAAGCGAGGAGTCTTTGAAGCAGGGCTTTATTATCTGAGCAATTCTTCCACGTCGTCCGAACGACGCCGATGACACGGAAAGCCTTCTTTTGTCACCGATGTGTTCGACTCGTCTCTGTTGCGCCTTACAGCGCTTTAAGATCCAGCCGTCAAAAAGGGGAGACAAGGGCTAACAGAATGGTTTATAAAAAAGACTGTAATTATTCAACACTAATACTTATTGGTGAGAATACACCGTTTCTGCACTGCATGCAAAAACAACATTGACCGTGCATGTTTGGAGAGGGTGTACGCCAATACACGTGTGTGTGTGTGTGTGTGTGTGTGTGTGTGTGCGTGTGTGTGTGTGTGCGTGTGTGTGTGTGCGCGTGTGTGTGAGAGAGAGAGAGAGAGAGAGAACGAGAGAGAGAGAGAGAGCGAAATAAAGAGAAGTAGTAAGAGAACAAACTATAACGCATGGTTGAATTGAAATAAAGTAGATTGCCGTTTTCATCAAATTCTGCAAACTTTGCAGCTCAGCCCTGTACCCTGCAAATGGTCTGTTATTACATTATACTAGGGAAGCCGCAAGCATGTACTTAAGTCATACATGTCTGTTACTACCTTAGACTAGGGGAGCCCAAAACATGAGAAACAGTTACAACCATATATTGATCACCCCTCAGTCGCAACTATAGGCCAATATAACTAGTACAAAGACATAGCCACGCCCTGGGGTCAATAATTATACAGTCAGCATCTGTATAGCTTCATGAGGACCGTCAGCACCTCTATAGCTTCACGAGGACCGTCAGCACCTCTATAGCTTCATGAGGACCGTAAGTCAGCACCTCTATAGCTTCATGAGGACCGTCAGCACCTCTATAGCTTCATGAGGACCGTAAGTCAGCATCTCTATAGCTTCATGAGGACCATCAGCACCTGTATAGCATCATGAGGACCGTCAGCACCTCTATAGCTTCATGAGGACCGTCAGCACCTCTATAGCTTCATGAGGACCGTAAGTCAGCACCTCTATAGCTTCATGAGGACCGTAAGTAAGCACCTCTATAGCTTCATGAGGACCGTCAGCACCTCTATAGCTTCATGAGGACCGTAAGTCAGCATCTCTATACCTTCATGAGGACCGTCAGCATCTCTATACCTTCATGAGAAACATCAGCACCTCTATAGCTTCATGAGGACCGTAAGTCAGCATCTATATGGCTTCATGAGGACCGTAAGTCAGCTCCTCTTTAGCTTCATAAGGACCGTCAGCACCTCTATAGCTTCATGAGGACCGTCAGCATCTCTATAGCTTCATGAGGACCGTCAGCACCTCTATAGCTTCACGAGGACCGTAAGACAGCACCTCTATAGCTTCATGAGGACCGTCAGCACCTCTATAGGTTCATGAGGACCGTCAGCACCTCTATAGCTTCATGAGGACCGTCAGCATCTCTATAGCTTCATGAGGACCGTCAGCACCTCTATAGCTTCACGAGGACCGTAAGTCAGCACCTCTATAGGTTCATGAGGACCGTCAGCACCTCTATAGCTTCATGAGGACCGTCAGCACCTCTATAGCTTCATGAGGACCGTCAGCACCTCTATAGCTTCATGAGGACCGTCAGCACCTCTATAGCTTCATGAGGACCGTCAGCACCTCTATAGCTTCATGAGGACCGTAAGCATCTCTATCGCTTCATGAGGACCGTCAGCACCTGTATATCATCATGAGGACCGTCAGCACCTCTATAGCTTCATGAGGACCGTCAGCACCTCTATAGCTTCATGAGGACCGTAAGTCAGCACCTCTGTAGCTTCATGAGGACCGTAAGTAAGCACCTCTATAGCTTCATGAGGACCGTAAGTCAGCATCTATATGGCTTCATGAGGACCGTAAGTCAGCTCCTCTTTAGCTTCATAAGGACCGTCAGCACCTCTATAGCTTCATGAGGACCGTCAACACCTCTATAGCTTCATGAGGACCGTAAGTCAGCACCTCTATAGCTGCATGAGGACCGTCAGTATCTCTATCGCTTCATGAGGACCGTCAGCATCTCTATAGCTTCATGAGGACCGTCAGCACCTCTATAGCTTCACGAGGACCGTAAGTCAGCACCTCTATAGGTTCATGAGGACCGTCAGCACCTCTATAGCTTCATGAGGACCGTCAGCACCTCTATAGCTTCATGAGGACCGTCAGCACCTCTATAGCTTCATGAGGACCGTCAGCACCTCTATAGCTTCATGAGGACCGTCAGCACCTCTATAGCTTCATGAGGACCGTAAGCATCTCTATCGCTTCATGAGGACCGTCAGCATCTCTATAGCTCCATGAGGACCGTCAGCACCTCTATAGCTTCATGAGGACCGTCAGCACCTCTATCGCTTCATGAGGACCGTCAGCATCTCTATAGCTTCATGAGGACCGTAAGTCAGCACCTCTACAGCTTCATGAGGATCGTCAGCACCTCTATAGCTTCATGAGGACCGTAAGTCAGCATCTCTATAGCTTTATGAGGACTGTAAGTCAGCTCCTCTATAGCTTCATGAGGACCGTCAGCATCTCTATACCTTCATGAGGACCGTCAGCACCTCTATAGCTTCATGAGGACCGTAAGTCAGCACCTTTATAGCTTCATGAGGATATCGTAGTAGTTGACTAAAGTCAACATAAAGGCTGTGTCTCTAATGTCACTCTATTTCCTACACAGTGTGCTACTTTTGACCAGAGCTCTATGCCCCTGGAAAAAATAAAATGTGCACTTTAAGCGTTCCTTTAGAGGGAATAGGGTGCAATTAGAGGGAATAGGGTGCAATTAGAGGGAATAGGGTGCAACTTGGGGCATATTCAAAGACTCAATGATATGATAGTAGTTGGGCATATGGAGGATAGAGATGATACTAGTGAATAGTACAGGGGAGGCTGGTTGGGAAGGCTGGTTGGGAAGGCAGGTTGGGAAGGCTGGTTGGGAAGGCTGGTTGGGAAGGCTGGTTGGGAAGGATGGTTGGAAAGACTAATTAGGAAGGCTGGTTGAGAAATTATGTTTGGGATAGCAGTTTGGGCAACCTGATGGGGAAGGCTGGTTGGAAGGTTGGTTGGACAACCTGACAGGGAAGGCTGGTTGTGCAACCGGATGGGGAAGGCTAGTTGGGAGGCTGGTTGGGCAACCTGATGGGGAATGCTGGTTGGGAAGGCTGGTTGTGCAGTATGATGGGGAAGGCTGGTTGGGCAGTGTAAAGGGGAAGGCTGGTTGGGCAGTGTAAAGGGGAAGGCTGGTTGGGCAGTGTAAAGGGGAAGGCTGGTTGGGCAGTGTAAAGGGGAAGGCTGATTTGGCAGTGTAAAGGGGAAGGCTGGTTGGACAGTGTAAAGGGGAAGGCTGGTTGGGCAGTGTAAAGGGGAAGGCTGATTTGGCAGTGTAAAGGGGAAGGCTGGTTGGGCAGTGTAAAGGGGAAGGCTGATTTGGCAGTGTAAAGGGGAAGGCTGGTTGGGCAGTGTAAAGGGGAAGGCTGGTTGGGCAGTGTAAAGGGGAAGGCTGATTTGGCAGTGTAAAGGGGAAGGCTGGTTGGGCAGTGTAAAGGGGAAGGCTGATTTGGCAGTATAAAGGGGAAGGCTGGTTGGGCAGTGTAAAGGGGAAGGCTGGTTGGGCAGTGTAAAGGGGAAGGCTGGTTGGGCAGTGTAAAGGGGAAGGCTGATTTGGCAGTGTAAAGGGGAAGGCTGGTTGGGCAGTGTAAAGGGGAAGGCTGGTTGGGCAGTGTAAAGGGGAAGGCTGATTTGGCAGTGTAAAGGGGAAGGCTGGTTGGGCAGTGTAAAGGGGAAGGCTGGTTGGGCAGTGTAAAGGGGAAGGCTGGTTGGGCAGTGTAAAGGGAGACGTGTGCCCATCTTTACTAAGTATTATAAATAAGTTAACTCTCCTGTTCCTTGTGTAACACAAAGGGTCAGGGTTCAGATCCATCTCCTGTTTCTTCCTATCACCAACCTTAAGATGCGTGAGTGTGTGTTACTTTTTGTGAAAGTGACTTTTCTGTTGGAGCACAGCTGTCCAACTCATTCCATAGTGGGCTGAGAGTCTGTGGGTTTACGTCCAACTCATTCCACAGTAGGCTGAGAGTCTGTGGGTTTACGTCCAACTCATTCCACAGTGGGCTGAGAGTCTGTGGGTTTACGTCCAACTCATTCCATAGTGGGCTGAGACTCTGTGGGTTTTCGTCCAACTCATTCCATAGTGGGCTGAGAGTCTGTGGGTTTACGTCCAACTCATTCCACGTGGGCTGAGAGTCTGTGGGTTTATGTCCAACTCATTCCATAGTGGGCTGAGAGTCTGTGGGTTTATGTCCAACTCATTCCATAGTGGGCTGAGAGTCTGTGGGTTTATGTCCAACTCATTCCACGGTGGGCTGAGAGTCTATGGGTTTACGTCCAACTCATTCCACGGTGGGCTGAGAGTCTGTGTGTTTATGTCCAACTCATTCCACAGTGGGCTTAGAGTCTGTGGGTTTACGTCCAACTCATTCCACGGTGGGCTGAGAGTCTGTGGGTTTGCGTCCAACTCATTCCACGGTGGGCTGAGTGTCTGTGGGTTTATGTCCAACTCATTCCACGGTGGGCTGAGAGTCTGTGGGTTTACGTCCAACTCATTCCATGGTGGGCTGAGTGTCTGTGGGTTTATGTCCAACTCATTCCACGGTAGGCTGAGTGTCTGTGGGTTTTCCCTCCTCCCTTTCACTTCATTTATGAATGAAGGTACTTAAGGTTCTTAACCCACACCTGGTTTTCTAGGGCTTAATTGAAGGCAACAACCAACAACCCGCAGAGACTATTCCCTCAACGGAATGAGTTTGACACTCTTGTGTTAGAGCGTCCTGTATTCTACCAGTACATCAGTCTAGAAGACAACAGTATCAGCATTATCAATTTGCCACTGTATCCTAGTCCAATGCTGCTCTGACACATATGTATATAGGCTTAATCCATTTCTTACTTAGATGTACGTGTATTTTGGGTATAGGTTGTGGAACTGTTAGATATTACTTGTTAAATATTACTGCGCTGTCAGAGCGAAAAGCACAACCATTTCACTCCACACACAATAACATCTGCTAAACACGTGTTTGTGACTAATGCATTTGATTCAATTTTTAATGTAGAACCTTCTGTATATTCCTGACCAAAAATAACTGAAATCAGAAACATAGGCCTGTGTAAAGGGCTCTGATTCTACGCATCACTACATAAACCACCATTCACAAATGCATGAAGGAAATGCTAAATTAGAGTCTCACATAGGTTAGGGTTAGTTGAATCAACGACTAAAATGTTAGTTTAACTCTGGAACATGGGAGTTTTTAAAGTATAGTTCACTGAATAAGAAATACAATGACTGGAGAAAGAAGCCTAATTCAATGGTAGAAAGGTCATTTTTGTTAAAGTACATTTAAAATGAATTGCAGATTAGGCCTACCTAAAAATGTATATAATTTGGGGACTAATGCCGCAAAAAATAAGATGAATCCATTTTCTTTCTTGTCTCTGGCCCGCTCAGCATCATATCAAAGCTTCCCAAGACTCGTTTGAGTGTGAAATATAATTTCTTTGCAAAATAATGGAGGCGGTAATCCGACTTCCGGAAACTGTCTTGCATTATTGAATAAAGCTCTTTTAATGGGGGGATTAGCGCGCGGGCAGTTCTGGAACCCATTCAACGTTCCATTTCATGTCATAGTTACCAGACATGGAGAGGCCCGGCCGGAACTCACAATCTAAACCAAAAGACAGGTGCAATGCCAAACAAATCAATATATCAATTAGAAAAAGGACACTTCACAAATGGGAAACGTGAATGTAGGATACAAGCGTGTGGTTCCCAGAAAATAATATGAATTTAATTGTTCATGTCACGCAAAGTCAAGGCTTCAACAACAAACAAAAAATAAATATGAGATTCGTTTTTAGTGAATGCAAGTCTACTGGTTTATTAAAACCATGAAATGCTTTGTCTAATTATGAATAGTATTTCAATAATGTCCTTTATAAAGGGAGGTTTAAATTCAGACTATACCCCCCTGCGATATGTTCTTTCAGTTTGACAACAAACGTGTGGCAGAAATCAACACCTTAGCCATTCGATAAAGTCGACTCGTGGAAAAAAAAAAATGTACAACAAGTTGTGAAATTGGTAGAGTCGAGAAAGCCGTGGATGATTCATGACGCGGGCGGGTTGAATGTTCCCCAAAGTATTCGGATTACCGACGTCCGTCCCCCAGTTTCAGGGGAGAAGTTATTTAACTTTCATGGATGAGCGGACTCCCTCCAATGCGAATCAGCCCACATAGTTAGTACGTCTGAGCACGGAGCTCTAACAACCTTCGCATAATGTGGCAGAATGTGCAACACTACTTCGCACCTGCACATTGAATAGGAACTCCCTTTCAGAGGGAGATACGCTTGTTGGCCTTGAGACTCTATGCCGCTGGATGAATGAAGCAGGCGAACCGTGCTTATTCCGCCTGCCTTTTGATCACACACTCCTACCCTCTCTAATTTGCTGCTATAGTTTTGTACAAGGGCCGCCTATTTAGTACTAGAACCTTATTTTGGTCTATAGAAAGACTACACACCATGCAGTCAAAAGGGAAGGGAGTCTTTATGATGTTGTGTACCGTGGCTTATAAAACACATTTTAGCAGTTTAAACGTCTTCATACTCTTCACCTCTCTCTCTCTCTCTCTTCAGCCTGTATGCTGTCCAAGTTGATCGATACAAAGGGTCTAAGATTAAAACATTGGTTGATTCACTTCTCAAAGTAAGTTAACTATAAAAATACACATACAACGTAAAACAAACAAACGTATAACATTGTCATAACAACAACAAAAATAATAATACTTGCATTAATATCAACAAC